>NC_082716.1:111006304-111214842 GCF_030144855.1 Hypanus sabinus
GTGAGTCACTGACAGTGTCTAGACAGACTTCTAAGCTTTCAAAGCTAAAGACTAGCGTTTTATTCGTCACACGTACGTCGAAACATAACACTACCCCGTGCGTTTTTGGAAGATGTGAGAAAGGAGAGCACCTGGTGCAAATGCACACGCCCACAAGGAGAACGTACAAACTCCTTCCGGGCAGCGGCAGGAACTGAAAGCCAAGCCACAGTTACTGGTGCTGTGAAGTGTCGAGTTCACCGCTATGTGAGAGTGCTGTGCTTGACAAACACACAAAGGTAAAGCAACTTGGAAGTGTGGCCATTGTCTTCAGTGGGTACCGTACCAGCCAAGATGTGAACTGCACTGGAGCGGAGAGCGAGTTTGTCAGTCTGGCGGGAGCAAATGGTGTTGGGAAGGGCGAGGGTGGAGGGCGTGGGATAGGTGGAGGGCGTGGGATAGGTGGAGGAGAAGGAGTGCCAGGGACAGGGGGTGGTGCTGGCACAGACACACCAGGCAATTCCAAACAACTGGTTCATTGATTATCACAGAATGTCTCTCAGGTGCTTCCTGCTCCCTCCCCTCTCCCTTCCCCTTTTCCCAACCATGATACCCTTCCCCCTGTCCCCTTCCCACTCTCAGTCCACAACAGAGACCCAGATCAGAATCAGGTTTATCATCACTCACATGTCATGAAATTTGTTTCTTTGTGTGGCAGCAGTACAGTGCAATACAGGAAATTACCACAGTCCTGTGCAGAAGGCTCAGACACCCTCGCTATATATACGAGCCTTTTGCACAGTACTGTACCTCCCACAATAGCAGAGAGAAATTACAGAAAATCGAACAGTACAGGAACAGTCCCTTTGGCCCAGAATGTGTGTACTGACCATGTTGAGAATTTAAAATGCATATCTGCCTGCATATGGTCTATATCCCCCAATTCCCTGCCTGTTGGCCTTCTGTTCCGATGTTCATGTGATATTTTAATGACTCTTTAAAGATTTTTAATATTTAAACTTCCCCCGCACTCGCCATAAAGCCATGCCCACTAAGTATTTGGGAAATTGGGTTTCGACAGGGTAGGGTTTGCTTGAGGGCCAGCACACACTTGATGGGCCTAAAGGCCTGTTTCCGTACTGTGACGCTCCACAGCATTGTGACCAGCAATTTGACATCATGAATTTGAGGGGTGGGGCACAGGGAGAACATCCCATCAGTAGTGCGACCTTTTATCTGAGGGGGGAGATGGGGGTGTGCTAATGTCTCATCTTTAAAGCAGCACATTGTATGCTG
Organism: Hypanus sabinus; assembly: GCF_030144855.1. Taxonomy (NCBI): domain Eukaryota; kingdom Metazoa; phylum Chordata; class Chondrichthyes; order Myliobatiformes; family Dasyatidae; genus Hypanus; species Hypanus sabinus. The sequence goes on from NC_082716.1 coordinate 111,007,580, forward strand.
AGGTGCCCTAAGGTTGTCATAGCCGGGGCGGGGGGGTGGGGGGGGGACAAGAGCCGGCAACCTATTAAATGGTCCCAATGGCGTGTGACTCAAATAGTTCCTGGCTACCAAGTGCAGCTCCTGGCCTTTAGGTCTGACTGAGCAATTCAGCCTGGCCATTCGGGGAACTGGTGCCTTAAGGCCAGTCTCTCTGGGCAGACGGGGCTCGTCAGCCGTGGCTGGCAGCTCACCTGGGAGAAGGAAAACTCTGATCACAAACCTCCGCTGCCCTGCGGCTGTACCCACTCACGGGGGAAGGGTTTGGGAGTAAACCCTGAGAGATAAGTGTGAAGCTGGAGTTCCTACGTTGACTTCAACACCGACTGGCAACTCCTGAGATGCCGCTGGTGCCAAACTGTATCGATCTCTGCCGTTCCTTCGGAGTCATCGGCTCTGTGGAGAGGGGGAGCCTGCTACACGGGTAACAGCTCACTCTCCGTATCGTACTGCCCTGGCTTGTGTATCGAGACAGCCAGGACTCAACATCCACGGTCAACCCTGACCAATGGAGGCCGAGGCCTCAGCCCATATTTTAGGAACAAATTGATGCAAAAGGATTGGAGACTTGCCTGGACACCAGGAAGCCTTGGCACTGTAACTGAAGAGAGTTGAACTAACAGTCAGATCACATAGTTCCACGTCGCCTGCTTCCCCGTCAACTCATCTGGGCCAACAGGCCTGTTTCTGTGCTGTGTGACTACGTTGCATAAGGAGGTGACAGTGAGGCATTACTCAGGTTTAATGTCTCATCCTTAAGATGGCACATTTGACTCTGCAGGGTTGCAATTGAGGGGAGTCAGGTGGAGGATTTAAACAGACCCCGGCCTGCCCCCGTGCGGGTTTTGAACCCAGGGCCTCTGTCTCCGACCTGCCTGAGCTCTGATGCTCTTGCCTGGTCACCCAACTTGTGTGGCACTTTTTCCCATAACGTCTCTGTCCCTTTAAGCATCCTGAACCTTGAGATATTTATAAACAGGATGCACTAAACACTCTCACGGATTATGGAAGTGGCCCACATTCATTGAGGCTGCCAGCTGGTCACATGCTCTTACATTACGGGATTAACGCACTAATGTACTTTGAATGTCACTGGGGACGGATTACAAGATGGGACAGACTTGGACCTGAAAACCAGAGACTGCAGTAATCACACTGAGGCAAATGCACCTTGGCGTAGAGACAGAGAAAAGTTAGTACAGAAACAGGCCCTTTGGCCCATCTAGTCTGTGCCAAAGTGTTTAAGCTGCCTTCTTGCATCGACCTCCACCAGGACCACAGCCCTCCATTCCCCTGACATCCACGTACCTATCCAAACTTCTCTTAAAGGTTGAAATCGAGGTCGCATGCACCACTTGTGCTGGCGGCTCGTTGCACACTCTCACCACCCTCCGAGTGAAGAAGTTCCCCTCATGTTCCCCTTAAACTTCTCACCTTTCATCCTTAACCCATGACCCCATGACCTCTAGTTGTATTCCCACCTAACCTCAGTGGAAAAAGTTGGCTTGCATTTACTCTATGTATACTCCTCATAATTTTGTATACCTCTATCAAATACCCCTTTAACCTTCTACATTCCAAGGAATAAAGTCCTAACCTATTCAATCTTTCCTGATAACTCAGGCCCTCCAGACCCGGCAACGTCCTGGTAAATGTTCCCTGTACTCTGTCAGCCTTACACACCAGCTTCCATACAGAACCTGGTGTGCCAGTACAGCTGGAGACTGCCCGTCTGCAATTGTTGACAGACTTCAGTCTGAAGACACTACTCACTGTCCCTTCTGAAATGCTTTGTTCACACCCCTCAGCCAGGGCCACTTCAAAGTTCCAATCCTCATCACGTTTGGGAACTGGCTGTGCAATAAACATGTCTGCCCATGTTTTATTCTTTACAGTGACCCTACTCCTAAAGTAGGTCCCTGGACTTTGAGGGCTTTGTGTCAGGTGCCTCCCATTTGGGATGGATGAATATGAAGTGAGTGGTTAAGTGTGGAACCTCTATGTGTAGCACTCCTGAAAGGGTTAACTCTTGGGTTCTATGCTGAACAAGCGGTTGGCGATAAAGGGATCTCAAGTTTCACTGCTAACATTGTGGAGCAATTGCTCTATTCTAACTTTTATTTACTGAGATACAATGCAGAGTAGACCCCTCAAGCCAAGACGCCCAGCTACCCCAATTTAATCCTGGGACACCTTACCCACCAATCAATTAACCCACCACCCAATAGATCTTTGGACTGTGGGAGGAAACCGGAGCACCTGGAGGAAACTGGCAGTCACAGGGAGAACGTACAAACCTCCTACAGGCAGCAGCAGGAATTGAGCCCATGTCAACTATACTGTAACCTTTGTGCTAACCACTACGATATGCTGTCACGCTAGCTAACTCATTTTTATTCTGGATGTGCACAGCACTGGAGAGACCAACACTTAACCACCCCCGAATTGTCCTTGTGAAGCAGGGTTATGATTCACCTTCTCGAATGGTTGCAGTTCTTCAGGTGAAGGTGCTCCCACTGGGCTGATATGGAAGGAGCTGCAGCGTTTGAACCCAGTCCCACAGGGGAATAGTGAGATATTGTGACTGGCTGCATCACAGCCTGGCATGAAAACACCAATGGAAAAGCCCACATAGTGGTGGATATAGCCCAGTCCATCGCATGAACTTCCCTCCTGCACATTCAGCACATCCACAAGAAAGCAGCTCCCATCATCAGGAACCCCCACAGCCCAGGCTTGGTCTCTCTTCTCACTGCTGCCACCATGAAGGAGGTACAGGGGCATCAAGACCCACACCACCAGGTTCAGGAACAGTTATTACCCCACAACCATCAGGCTCCTGAACCAGTGTGGATAACTTCACTCACCACAATGGGCCTCAGGTCCCACACCACCAGGTTCAGGAACAGTTATTACCCCACAACCATCAGGCTCCTGAACCGGTGTGGATAACTTCACTCACCACAATGAGCCTCAGTTCCCACACCACCAGGTTCAGGAACAGTTATTACCCCTCAACCATCAGGCTCCTGAACCAGTGTGGATAACTTCACTCACCAGAATGAGCCTCAGGTCCCACACCACCAGGTTCAGGAACAGTTATTACCCCACAACCATCAGGCTCCTGAACCAGTGTGGATAACTTCACTCACCACAATGAGCCTCAGGTCCCACACCACCAGGCTGAGGAACAGTTATTACCCCACAACCATCAGGCTCCTGAACCAGTGTGGATAACTTCACTCACCAGAATGAGCCTCAGGTCCCACACCACCAGGTTCAGGAACAGTTATTACCCCACAATCATCAGGCTCCTGAACCAGTGTGGATAACTTCACTCACCACAATGAGCATCAGGTCCCACAACACCAGGTTCAGGAACAGTTATTACCCCCCAACCATCAGGCTCCTGAACCAGTGTGGTTAACTTCACTCACCACAATGAGCCTCAGGTCCCACACCACCAGGTTCAGGAACAGTTATTACCCCACAATCATCAGGCTCCTGAAACAGTGTGGATAACTTCACTCACTACAATGAGCCTCAGGTCCCACACCACCAGGTTCAGGAACAGTTATTACCCCACAATCATCAGGCTCCTGAAACAGTGTGGATAACTTCACTCACTACAATGAGCCTCAAGTCCCACACCACCAGGTTCAGGAACAGTTATTACCCCACAACCATCAGGCTCCTGAACCAGTGTGGTTAACTTCACTCACCACAATGAGCCTCAGGTCCCACACCACCAGGTTCAGGAACAGTTATTACCCCACAATCATCAGGCTCCTGAAACAGTGTGGATAACTTCACTCACTACAATGAGCCTCAGGTCCCACACCACCAGGTTCAGGAACAGTTATTACCCCACAATCATCAGGCTCCTGAAACAGTGTGGATAACTTCACTCACTACAATGAGCCTCAAGTCCCACACCACCAGGTTCAGGAACAGTTATTACCCCACAACCATCAGGCTCCTGAACCAGTGTGGTTAACTTCACTCACCACAATGAGCCTCAGGTCCCACACCACCAGGTTCAGGAACAGTTATTACCCCACAATCATCAGGCTCCTGAAACAGTGTGGATAACTTCACTCACTACAATGAGCCTCAAGTCCCACACCACGTATAATTAGTTAATGGAGATCTGTTTTTAGAGACCTGTGTGCAGTCAAGGTGTTTCAATTGATTGCAGTAAAAATACACCTGTATCTGGAAGGTTCGACTGCTGGTGAGTCAGTATCCTGGCAAAAACTACACCATGAACACAAAAGAACAGTCCAAGCAACTCCACATAAAGGCTATCGAGAAGTACAAGTCCAGAGATGGATACAAGAAAATTTCCAAGTCACTGATTATCAGTTGTAAATCTGCCGAGAGCAGGCCGTCCTCAAAAATTGAGTGACCATGCAAGAAGGAGACTAGTGAGGGAGGCCACCAAGAGACCCGTGACAACCCCGGAGGAGTTACAAGCTTCAGTGGCTGAGATGGGAGAGACTGCACATACAACAACTGTTGCCCGGGTGCTTCACCAGTCACAGCTTTATGAGAGAGTAACCATATAACATATAACAATTACAGCACAGAACAGGCCATCTCGGGCCTTCTAATCCGTGCCGAACGCTTACTCACACCTAGTCCCACCTACCTGCACTCAGCCCATAACCCTCCACTCCTTTCCTGTCCATATACCTATTCAATTTTTTTTCAAAAAGAGTAGCAAAGAGAAAGCCACTGTTGAAAAAAACTCACATGAAATCTAGTCTAGAGTTTGCCAGAAGTCACGTGGGAGACTCTGAAGTCAGCGGGAAGAAGGCTCTATGGTCTGATGAAAGCAAAGTTGAGCTTTTGGGCCATCAGACTAAATGCTATAATTGGCATAAATGAAACACTACACATCGTCAAAAACACACCATCCCTACCGTGAAGCACGGTGGTGACTGTGTCGTGCTGTGGGGATGCTTCACTGCAGCAGGCCCTGGAAGGCTTGTGAAGATAGAGGGTAAAATGAATGCAGCAAAATACAGGGAGATCCTGGAGGAAAACCTGATGCAGTCTGCAAGAGAACTGCAACTTGAGAGAAGATTTGTTTTGCAGCAAGACATAAAACAGAACATAAACATAACGAAACGTTTTTTGTTTTCCCCAAACATAAAATGGAAGCTGCACAGGATTGACTTAAAAACTTCAAAGATAATGTCCTGAAGTGGCCAAGTCAGAGTCCAGACCTCAATCCAATTGAAAATTTGTTGCTGGACTTGAAAAGGGTTCTTCAATCACGATGCCCATGCAATCTGACAGAGATTGAGCAGTTTTTTAAAGAAGAATGGGGAAATACTGCAGTGTCAGATGTGCAAAGCTGATGGAGACTGATCCACACTGACTCGAGGTGGTAATTGCTGCCAAAGGTGCTTCTACCAAATACTGACGTGAAGGGGGCAAATAATCAATTATTTTTTGTATAATAATTGTAATAAATTTAGAACAATTTGTAGAAATTTGTTACCACTTTGACACGAAAGAACCTTTTCTGTTGATCAGTGTGAAAAAAAGCAAATTAAATTCACTGTGATTGTGTTGTAAGAGAACATGAAAAGTTCCAGAGGAGTGCCAATATTTTTTTATAGGCACTTGTCTGTCTGTCATCTTTCCGTCTGTTGTCTTTTGCACATTGGTTGTTTGTCGGACTTTATCAGCAGCATTTCATTGATCCTGGGGTATTATTGTGTTCTGAGTGTCCGTGAGAAAATGAATCTCAGGGTGGCCCAAGGTGACAAACAATATCTGTAAATCAATAATCAGTTTCCTTTGAACATTGAACTCAGTGTGTGAGCACAGAGCAGCCATATACAAGCCTGGGGTCAGTGGACCCCCTGTTTAAAGGGATTGGTCCATGGCATAAGAAATTTGGGGAACTGCTGCCAGAAAGGGAAGAAGTCATCCTGTACCTCCGTTACCATCGTCTCTCCGGGTTACCATCGTCTCTCCGGGTAGTCGTCCCGTACCTCCGTTACCGTCGTCTCTCCGGGTGGTCGTCCCGTACCTCCGTTACCGTCGTCTCTCCGGGTGGTCGTCCCGTACCTCCGTTACCGTCGTCTCTCCGGGTGGTCGTCCCGTACCTCCGTTACCGTCGTCTCTCCGGGTGGTCGTCCCGTACCTCCGTTACCGTCGTCTCTCCGGGTGGTCGTCCCGTACCTCCGTTACCGTCGTCTCTCCGGGTGGTCGTCCCGTACCTCCGTTACCGTCGTCTCTCCGGGTGGTCGTCCCGTACCTCCGTTACCGTCGTCTCTCCGGGTGGTCGTCCCGTACCTCCGTTACCGTCGTCTCTCCGGGTGGTCGTCCCGTACCTCCGTTACCGTCGTCTCACCGGGTGGTCGTCCCGTACCTCCGTTACCGTCGTCTCTCCGGGTGGTCGTCCCGTACCTCCGTTACCGTCGTCTCTCCGGGTGGTCGTCCCGTACCTCCGTTACCGTCGTCTCTCCGGGTGGTCGTCCCGTACCTCCGTTACCGTCGTCTCTCCGGGTAGTAGTCCCGTACATCCGTTACTGTCGTCTCTCCGGGTGGTCGTCCCGTACCTCCGTTACCGTCGTCTCTCCGGGTGGTCGTCCCGTACCTCCGTTACCGTCGTCTCTCCGGGTGGTCGTCCCGTACCTCCGTTACCGTCGTCTCTCCGGGTAGTAGTCCCGTACATCCGTTACTGTCGTCTCTCCGGGTGGTCGTCCCGTACCTCCGTTACCGTCGTCTCTCCGGGTAGTAGTACCGTACATCCGTTACCGTCGTCTCTCCGGGTAGTAGTCCCGTACCTCCGTTACCATCGTCTCTCCGGGTAGTAGTCCCGTACATCCGTTACCGTCGTCTCTCCGGGTAGTAGTCCCGTACGTCCGTTACCGTCATCTCACCGGGTAGTCGTCCCGTACCTCCGTTACCGTCATCTCACCGGCTGGTCGTCCCGTACCTCCGTTACCGTCGTCTCTCCGGGTGGTCGTCCCGTACCTCCGTTACCGTCGTCTCTCCGGGTGGTCGTCCCGTACCTCCGTTACCGTCGTCTCTCCGGGTGGTCGTCCCATACCTCCGTTACCGTCGTCTCTCCGGGGTGGTCGTCCCGTACCTCCGTTACCGTCATCTCTCCGGGTGGTAGTCCCGTACCTCCGTTACCGTCGTCTCTCCGGGTGGTAGTCCCGTACCTCCGTTACCGTCGTCTCACCGGGTAGTCGTCCCGTACCTCCGTTACCGTCGTCTCTCCAGGTGGTAGTCCCGTACCTCCGTTACCGTCGTCTCTCCGGGTGGTCGTCCCGTACCTCCGTTACCGTCGTCTCTCCGGGTGGTCGTCCCGTACCTCCGTTACCGTCGTCTCTCCGGGTGGTCGTCCCGTACCTCCGTTACCGTCGTCTCTCCGGGTGGTCGTCCCGTACCTCCGTTACCGTCGTCTCTCCGGGTGGTCGTCCCGTACCTCCGTTACCGTCGTCTCTCCGGGTGGTCGTCCCGTACCTCCGTTACCGTCGTCTCTCCGGGTGGTCGTCCCGTACCTCCGTTACCGTCGTCTCTCCGGGTGGTCGTCCCGTACCTCCGTTACCGTCGTCTCTCCGGGTGGTCGTCCCGTACCTCCGTTACCGTCGTCTCTCCGGGTGGTCGTCCCGTACCTCCGTTACCGTCGTCTCTCCGGGTGGTCGTCCCGTACCTCCGTTACCGTCGTCTCTCCGGGTGGTCGTCCCGTACCTCCGTTACCGTCGTCTCTCCGGGTAGTAGTCCCGTACATCCGTTACCGTCGTCTCTCCGGGTGGTCGTCCCGTACCTCCGTTACCGTCGTCTCTCCGGGTAGTAGTCCCGTACATCCGTTACCGTCGTCTCTCCGGGTAGTAGTCCCGTACCTCCGTTACCATCGTCTCTCCGGGTAGTAGTCCCGTACATCCGTTACCGTCGTCTCTCCGGGTAGTAGTCCCGTACGTCCGTTACCGTCGTCTCACCGGGTAGTCGTCCCGTACCTCCGTTACCGTCATCTCACCGGCTGGTCGTCCCGTACCTCCGTTACCGTCGTCTCTCCGGGTGGTCGTCCCGTACCTCCGTTACCGTCGTCTCTCCGGGTGGTCGTCCCGTACCTCCGTTACCGTCGTCTCTCCGGGTGGTCGTCCCGTACCTCCGTTACCGTCGTCTCTCCGGGGTGGTCGTCCCGTACCTCCGTTACCGTCGTCTCTCCGGGTGGTAGTCCCGTACCTCCGTTACCGTCGTCTCTCCGGGTGGTCGTCCCGTACCTCCGTTACCGTCGTCTCTCCGGGTGGTCGTCCCGTACCTCCGTTACCGTCGTCTCTCCGGGTGGTCGTCCCGTACCTCCGTTACCGTCGTCTCTCCGGGTGGTAGTCCCGTACCTCCGTTACCGTCGTCTCTCCGGGTGGTAGTCCCGTACCTCCGTTACCGTCGTCTCTCCGGGTGGTAGTCCCGTACCTCCGTTACCGTCGTCTCTCCGGGTGGTAGTCCCGTACCTCCGTTACCGTCGTCTCTCCGGGTGGTCGTCCCGTACCTCCGTTACCGTCGTCTCTCCGGGTGGTAGTCCCGTACCTCCGTTACCGTCGTCTCTCCGGGTGGTAGTCCCGTACCTCCGTTACCGTCGTCTCTCCGGGTGGTAGTCCCGTACCTCCGTTACCGTCGTCTCTCCGGGTGGTAGTCCCGTACCTCCGTTACCGTCGTCTCTCCGGGTGGTCGTCCCGTACCTCCGTTACCGTCGTCTCTCCGGGTGGTCGTCCCGTACCTCCGTTACCGTCGTCTCTCCGGGTGGTCGTCCCGTACCTCCGTTACCGTCGTCTCTCCGGGTGGTCGTCCCGTACCTCCGTTACCGTCGTCTCTCCGGGTGGTCGTCCCGTACCTCCGTTACCGTCGTCTCTCCGGGTGGTCGTCCCGTACCTCCGTTACCGTCGTCTCTCCGGGTGGTCGTCCCGTACCTCCGTTACCGTCGTCTCTCCGGGTGGTAGTCCCGTACCTCCGTTACCGTCGTCTCTCCGGGTGGTAGTCCCGTACCTCCGTTACCGTCGTCTCTCCGGGTGGTAGTCCCGTACCTCCGTTACCGTCGTCTCTCCGGGTGGTAGTCCCGTACCTCCGTTACCGTCGTCTCTCCGGGTGGTCGTCCCGTACCTCCGTTACCGTCGTCTCTCCGGGTGGTAGTCCCGTACCTCCGTTACCGTCGTCTCTCCGGGTGGTAGTCCCGTACCTCCGTTACCGTCGTCTCTCCGGGTGGTCGTCCCGTACCTCCGTTACCATCGTCTCTGCGGGTAGTTGTCCCGTACCTCCGTTACCATCGTCTCTCCGGGTAGTCGTCCCATACCTCCGTTACCGTCGTTTCTCCGGGTGGTCGTCCCGTACCTCCGTTACCGTCGTCTCTGCGGGTAGTTGTCCCGTACCTCCGTTACCGTCGTCTCTCCGGGTAGTCGTCCCGTACCTCCGTTACCGTCGTCTCTCCGGGTGGTCGTCCCGTACCTCCGTTACCGTCGTCTCTCCGGGTGGTCGTCCCGTACCTCCGTTACCATCGTCTCTGTGGGTAGTTGTCCCGTACCTCCGTTACCGTCGTCTCTCCGGGTGGTAGTCCCGTACCTCCGTTACTGTCGTCTCTCCGGGTGGTCGTCCCGTACCTCCGTTACCGTCGTCTCTCCGGGTGGTCGTCCCGTACCTCCGTTACCATCGTCTCTCCGGGTGGTCGTCCCGTACCTCCGTTACCGTCGTCTCTCCGGGTGGTCGTCCCGTACCTCCGTTACCGTCGTCTCTCTGGGTCGTGGAAGTCGCAGGTCTGTCGGAGTCACCTGTATTGTGTTTGTTGACCAAGCCCGGTGCAGCCAATCTACTGTGATGGGGAGGCAGGGATTGTTTCGGGTGTTGGGTGCGATTCCAAGCTGCTTTGTCTCAAAGCTCTTGCTTTGGTGGGACTTTGTATATGTTGCCAAGTGGGCTGCAGTACATCAGGCAACTCCCTTTGAGATGATGGCATTGGACGAGGGTCTAAAGTCATGTCGTTGAACCCCTGAGCAAAACACACAATTCACTGGAGGGACTCTGCAGGCCAGGCAGCGTCTGTGGAAATGAATAAGCAGTTGATGTTTTTGCCAAGACACTTCTTCAGGACTGGAAAGGAAGGGGGGAAGATGCCAGGATAAAATGTGGGGGGCGGGAGGGGAAAGGCCCAGCTAGAAGGTGATCTTTGAAGCCCGGTGGGTAGGAAAGATGAAGGGCTGGGGAAGTAGGGATCTGTTAGTAGAGGATTGTGGATCATAGGGGGGACCAGTGGAAAGCGATAGGCAGGTGAGAGGAGGTGAAAGTTTATTAGCTTTTATTTATTGATTGATATAGAGTGTAGAATTGGCCATTCTGTCTCCTTGTGCCACGGCGCCCGGCAACCCCCGATTTAATCTCAGCCTAATCACGGGACAATTTCCAATGACCAATTAACCTACCAACGAGTACGTCTTTGGACTGTGGGAGGAAACCGGAGCACCCAGAGGAAACCCACACGGTCACAGGGAGAACATACAAACTCTTACAGACAGCAGTGGGAATTGAACCCGGGTCACTGGTACAGTAAAGCATTTGCTAACCATTAGAGTGCCAGTCCAATATTTACACATGCCTTCTCAATATTAGTACTTTCTTTGCAAAATTTATCTTTTTTTTGCACATTGGTTGTTTGTCAGTCTTTGATAATGTATGGTTTTTTTGAAAATTTCTATTGTATTCTTTATTTCCTATGAATGCCTGCAAAAATGAATCTCAGAGTAGTATGTGGTGACATATATGTACTTGGATAACAGTAAGTTTTACTGACTAGGGTCTACATTATGCTGGTGTAAATGCTGGTTATACTGGCCTGTGTTATGCCAGTGTAAATCCCCCTTCTTCCCTTTCTCCCACAGTCCACTCTCCTCTCCTGTCAGATTCCCCACTACTCGAACATAAACGACCAGGAAGTGGAAAGGGTCTCCAGTACTAAGCTTTTGGAGTTGAACATCACCGAGGACCATCAACACAACCGCGGTAGTAGAGAAAACACAACAACGACCGCAGTACCCGAGGGGTTTAACAGGAGCTAATCTGCCCCAAAGATCTCAGGCCAACTTTGATGGATGTGTGACGGACGTATGGAATGTCAGTGTGGGACTCCAGCTGTGGCACGACACGTCACAAAGCTCCCCAACGGGTGGCCAGGATGGCTCGGCACTCCACTGGGACTCAAATACCAGACTCGGAGCTGATCTACATCTCTCGATGACTAAAGACCCATCCCATTCCATCCCAGACACTGTCTGTTCAATCTCCTGCCCTCTGGTAGGAGACACAGAAACATCGCAGCCAAGACAGTAAGACTGAAATATAGCTTCTTCCCCAGGTCGTCAAGTCACTTTTATTGTCATTTCGACCATAACTGCTGGTACAGTACATAGTAAAGATGAGACATTTTTTCAAGACCATGGTGTTAAATGACACAGTACAAAAAACTAGACTGAACTATGTAAAAAAAACAACACAGAAAAAAGCTACACTGGACTACAGACCTACCCAGGACTGCATAAAGTGCACAAAAACAGTGCAAGCATTACAATAAATAATAAACAAGACAACAGGGCAGTAAAGTGTCAGTCCAGACTCTGGATATTGAGGAGTCTGATGGCTTGGAGGAAGAAACCGTTACATAGTCTGGTCGTGAGAGCCCAAATGCTTTGGAGCCTTTTCCTAGATGGCAGGAGGGAGAAGAGTTTGTATGAGGGGTGCATGGGGTCCTTCATAATGCTCTTTGCTTTGCGGATGCAGTGTGTAGTGTAAATGTCCGTGATGGCGGGAAGAGACCCCGATGATCTTCTCAGCTGACCTCACTATCCGCTGCAGGGTCTTGCGATCCGAGATGGTGCAATTTCCGAACCAGACAGTGATGCAGCTGCTCGGGATGCTCTCAGTACAACCCCTGTAGAATGTGATGAGGATGGGGGGGTGGGAGATGGACTTTCCTCAGCCTTCGCAAAAAGTAGAGACACTGCTGGGCTTTCTTTGCTATGGAGCTGGCGTTGAGGGACCAGGTGAGATTCTCCGCCAGGTGAACACCAAGAAATTTGGTGCTCTTAACAATCTCTACCGAGGAGCCATCGATGTTCAGTGAGGAGTGGTCGCAGGGTTGTTGTGCAGCTGAATAATGCTATACCCCAGCTTGCCAATGGCATTTGAGTGATATGGATGATCGAACACACTTGTTGCATGTAAATATGGGAATTTTTAAATTAAGCCGGAGTATATTGATTGTAAATACCCATTTTGCGCGGACTGGAGTGGCACCATGATCTTGTTGTCCAGAGCAACGACAATAAACTTTTGTTCTATTCCTTCCCCTCCAGCCCTTTCCCTTTTCCACATCACCTCCCAGCTTCTCGCCATTCCCCGTCCCCCACCCGCTCACCTGGATTCCCCCATCACATGCCATCTCCCTCCCACCTTCCTTTTCTGGACCCTGCTCCTTCCTGTCCAGTCCTGATGAAAGTTCTCAGCCCAAACTGTCAGCTGTTGATTCCCCTCCATAGATGCTGAGTTCCTCCAGCATTTTGTGTGTGATACTCTGTCCATAGACACTGTCTGACCTGCTGAGTTCCTCCAGCATTTTGTGTGTGTTACTCAGTCCATAGAAACTGTCTGACCTGCTGAGTTCCTCCAGCATTTTGTGTGTGATACTCTGTCCATAGACACTGTCTGACCTGCTGAGTTCCTCCAGCATTTTGTGTGTGATACTCTGTCCATAGACACTGTCTGACCTGCTGAGTTCCTCCAGCATTTTGTGTGTGATACTCTGTCCATAGACACTGTCTGACCTGCTGAGTTCCTCCAGCATTTTGTGTGTGTTACTCTGACCATAGACACTGTCTGACCTGCTGAGTTCCTCCAGCATTTTGTGTGTGTTACTCTGACCATAGACACTGTCTGACCTGCTGAGTTCCTCCAGCATTTTGTGTGTGTTACTCAGTCCATAGACACTGTCTGACCTGATGAGTTCCTACAGCGTTTTGTGTGTGTTACTCTGTCCATAGACACTGTCTGACCTGCTGAGTTCATCCAGCATTTTGTGTGTGTTACTCTGTCCATAGACACTGTCTGACCTGCTGAGTTCCACCAGCATTTTGTGTGTGTTACTCTGTCCAGAGACACTGTCTGACCTGCTGAGTTCCTCCAGCATTTTATGTGTGTTACTCTGACCATAGACACTGTCTGACCTGATGAGTTCCTACAGCGTTTTGTGTGTGTTACTCTGTCCATAGACACTGTCTGACCTGCTGAGTTCATCCAGCATTTTGTGTGTGTTACTCTGTCCATAGACACTGTCTGACCTGCTGAGTTCCACCAGCATTTTGTGTGTGTTACTCTGTCCAGAGACACTGTCTGACCTGCTGAGTTCCTCCAGCATTTTATGTGTGTTACTCTGACCATAGACACTGTCTGAACTGCTGAGTTCCTCCAGCATTTTGTGTGTGTTACTCTGTCCATAGACACTGTCTGACCTGCTGAGTTCCACCAGCATTTTGTGTGTGTTACTCTGTCCATAGACACTGTCTGACCTGCTGAGTTCTTCCAGCATTTTGTGTGTGTTACTCTGACCATAGACACTGTCTGAACTGCTGAGTTCCTCCAGCATTTTGTGTGTGTTACTCTGTCCATAGACACTGTCTGACCTGCTGAGTTGCACCAGCATTTTGTGTGTGTTACTCTGTACATGGACACTGTCTGACCTGCTGAGTTCCTACAGCGTTTTGTGTATGTTACTCTGTCCATAGACACTGTCTGACCTGCTGAGTTCCTCCAGCATTTTGTGTGTGTTACTCAGTCCATAGACACTGTCTGACCTGCTGAGTTCCTACAGCGTTTTGTGTGTGTTACTCTGTCCATAGACACTGTCTGACCTGCTGAGTTCATCCAGCATTTTCTGTGTGTTACTCTGTCCATAGACACTGTCTGACCTGCTGAGTTCCACCAGCATTTTGTGTGTGTTACTCTGTCCATAGACACTGTCTGACCTGCTGAGTTCCTCCAGCATTTTGTGTGTGTTTCTCTGTCCGTAGACACTGTCTGACCTGCTGAGTTCCTCCAGCATTTTGTGTGTGTTACTCTGACCATAGACACTGTCTGAACTGCTGAGTTCCTCCAGCATTTTGTGTGTTACTCTGACCATAGACACTGTCTGACCTGCTGAGTTCCTCCAGCATTTTGTGTGTGTTACTCTGTCCATAGACACTGTCTGACCTGCTGAGTTCCACCAGCATTTTGTGTGTGTTACTCTGTCCATAGACACTGTCTGACCTGCTGAGTTCCTCCAGCATTTTGTGTGTGTTACTCTGACCATAGACACTGTCTGAACTGCTGAGTTCCTCCAGCATTTTGTGTGTGTTACTCTGTCCATAGACACTGTCTGACCTGCTGAGTTCCTACAGCGTTTTGTGTATGTTACTCTGTCCATAGACACTGTCTGACCTGCTGAGTTCCACCAGCATTTTGTGTGTGTTACTCTGTCCATAGACACTGTCTGACCTGCTGAGTTCTTCCCGCATTTTGTGTGTGTTACTCTGTCCATAGACACTGTCTGACCTGCTGAGTTCCTCCAGCATTTTGTGTGTGTTACTCTGACCATAGACACTGTCTGACCTGCTGAGTTCCTTCTGCATTTTGTGTGTGTTACTCTGACCATAGACACTGTCTGACCTGCTGAGTTCCTCCAGCATTTTGTGTGTGTTACTCTGTCCATAGACACTGTCTGACCTGCTGAGTTCCTCCAGCAATTTGTGTGTGTTACTCTATCCATAGACACTGTCTGAACTGCTGAGTTCCTCCAGCATTTTGTGTGTTACTCTGACCATAGACACTGTCTGACCTGCTGAGTTCCTCCTGCATTTTGTGTGTGTTACTCTGACCATAGACACTGTCTGACCTGCTGAGTTCCTCCAGCATTTTGTGTGTGTTACTCTGTCCATAGACACTGTCTGACCTGCTGAGTTCCTCCAGCATTTTGTGTGTGTTACTCCATCCATAGACACTGTCTGAACTGCTGAGTTCCTCCAGCATTTTGTGTGTTACTCTGACCATAGACACTGTCTGACCTGCTGAGTTCCTCCAGCATTTTGTGTGTGTTACTCTGTCCATAGACACTGTCTGACCTGCTGAGTTCCACCAGCATTTTGTGTGTGTTACTCTGTCCATAGACACTGTCTGACCTGCTGAGTTCCTCCAGCATTTTGTGTGTGTTACTCTGTCCATAGACACTGTCTGACCTGCTGAGTTCCACCAGCATTTTGTGTGTGTTACTCTGTCCATAGACACTGTCTGACCTGCTGAGTTCCTCTGGCGTTTTGTGTGTGTTACTCTGTCCATAGACACTGTCTGACCTGCTGAGTTCCTACAGCGTTTTGTGTATGTTACTCTGTCCATAGACACTGTCTGACCTGCTGAGTTCCTACAGCGTTTTGTGTATGTTACTCTGTCCATAGACACTGTCTGACCTGCTGAGTTCCTCCAGCATTTTGTGTGTGTTACTCAGTCCATAGACACTGTCTGACCTGCTGAGTTCCTACAGCGTTTTGTGTGTGTTACTCTGTCCATAGACACTGTCTGACCTGCTGAGTTCATCCAGCATTTTCTGTGTGTTACTCTGTCCATAGACACTGTCTGACCTGCTGAGTTCCACCAGCATTTTGTGTGTGTTACTCTGTCCATAGACACTGCATGACCTGCTGAGTTCCTCCAGCATTTTGTGTGTGTTACTCTGACCATAGACACTGTCTGACCTGCTGAGTTCCTCCTGCATTTTGTGTGTGTTACTCTGACCATAGACACTGTCTGACCTGCTGAGTTCCTCCAGCATTTTGTGTGTGTTACTCTGTCCATAGACACTGTCTGACCTGCTGAGATCCTCCAGCAATTTGTGTGTTACTCTGACCATAGACACTGTCTGACCTGCTGAGTTCCTCCTGCATTTTGTGTGTGTTACTCTGACCATAGACACTGTCTGACCTGCTGAGTTCCTCCAGCATTTTGTGTGTGTTACTCTGTCCATAGACACTGTCTGAACTGCTGAGTTCCTCCAGCATTTTGTGTGTTACTCTGACCATAGACACTGTCTGACCTGCTGAGTTCCTCCTGCATTTTGTGTGTGTTACTCTGACCATAGACACTGTCTGACCTGCTGAGTTCCTCCAGCATTTTGTGTGTGTTACTCTGTCCATAGACACTGTCTGACCTGCTGAGTTCCTACAGCGTTTTGTGTGTGTTACTCTGTCCATAGACACTGTCTGACCTGCTGAGTTCCTCCAGCATTTTGTGTGTGTTACTCTGTCCATAGACACTGTCTGACCTGCTGAGTTCCACCAGCATTTTGTGTGTGTTACTCTGTCCATAGACACTGTCTGACCTACTGAGTTCCTCTGGCGTTTTGTGTGTGTTACTCTGTCCATAGACACTGTCTGACCTGCTGAGTTCCACCAGCATTTTGTGTGTGTTACTCAGTCCATAGACACTGTCTGACCTGCTGAGTTCCTCCAGCGTTTTGTGTGTGTTACTCTGTCCGTAAACACTGTCTGATCTGCTGAGTTCATCCAGCATTTTGTGTGTGTTACTCTGTCCGTAGACTCTGTCTGACCTGCTGAGTTCCACCAGCATTTTGTGTGTGTTACTCTGTCCATAGACACTGTCTGACATGCTGAGTTCCTCCAGCATTTTATGTGTGTTACTCTGACCATAGACACTGTCTGACCTGCTGAGTTCCTCCAGCATTTTGTGTGTGTTACTCTGACCATAGACACTGTCTGAACTGCTGAGTTCCTCCAGCATTTTGTGTGTGTTACTCTGTCCATAGACACTGTCTGACCTGCTGAGTCCCACCAGCATTTTGTGTGTGTTACTCTGTCCATAGACACTGTCTGACCTGCTGAGTTCTTCCAGCATTTTGTGTGTGTTACTCTGTCCATAGACACTGTCTGACCTGCTGAGTTCTTCCCGCATTTTGTGTGTGTTACTCTGTCCATAGACACTGTCTGACCTGCTGAGTTCCTCCAGCATTTTGTGTGTGTTACTCTGACCATAGACACTGTCTGACCTGCTGAGTTCCTCCTGCATTTTGTGTGTGTTACTCTGACCATAGACACTGTCTGACCTGCTGAGTTCCTCCAGCATTTTGTGTGTGTTACTCTGTCCATAGACACTGTCTGACCTGCTGAGTTCCTCCAGCAATTTGTGTGTGTTACTCTATCCATAGACACTGTCTGAACTGCTGAGTTCCTCCAGCATTTTGTGTGTTACTCTGACCATAGACACTGTCTGACCTGCTGAGTTCCTCCTGCATTTTGTGTGTGTTACTCTGACCATAGACACTGTCTGACCTGCTGAGTTCCTCCAGCATTTTGTGTGTGTTACTCTGTCCATAGACACTGTCTGACCTGCTGAGTTCCTCCAGCATTTTGTGTGTGTTACTCCATCCATAGACACTGTCTGAACTGCTGAGTTCCTCCAGCATTTTGTGTGTTACTCTGACCATAGACACTGTCTGACCTGCTGAGTTCCTCCAGCATTTTGTGTGTGTTACTCTGTCCATAGACACTGTCTGACCTGCTGAGTTCCACCAGCATTTTGTGTGTGTTACTCTGTCCATAGACACTGTCTGACCTGCTGAGTTCCTCCAGCATTTTGTGTGTGTTACTCTGTCCATAGACACTGTCTGACCTGCTGAGTTCCACCAGCATTTTGTGTGTGTTACTCTGTCCATAGACACTGTCTGACCTGCTGAGTTCCTCTGGCGTTTTGTGTGTGTTACTCTGTCCATAGACACTGTCTGACCTGCTGAGTTCCTACAGCGTTTTGTGTATGTTACTCTGTCCATAGACACTGTCTGACCTGCTGAGTTCCTACAGCGTTTTGTGTATGTTACTCTGTCCATAGACACTGTCTGACCTGCTGAGTTCCTCCAGCATTTTGTGTGTGTTACTCAGTCCATAGACACTGTCTGACCTGCTGAGTTCCTACAGCGTTTTGTGTGTGTTACTCTGTCCATAGACACTGTCTGACCTGCTGAGTTCATCCAGCATTTTCTGTGTGTTACTCTGTCCATAGACACTGTCTGACCTGCTGAGTTCCACCAGCATTTTGTGTGTGTTACTCTGTCCATAGACACTGCATGACCTGCTGAGTTCCTCCAGCATTTTGTGTGTGTTACTCTGACCATAGACACTGTCTGAACTGCTGAGTTCCTCCAGCATTTTGTGTGTGTTACTCTGTCCATAGACACTGTCTGACCTGCTGAGTTCCACCAGCATTTTGTGTGTGTTACTCTGTCCATAGACACTGTCTGACCTGCTGAGTTCTTCCCGCATTTTGTGTGTGTTACTCTGTCCATAGACACTGTCTGACCTGCTGAGTTCCTCCAGCATTTTGTGTGTGTTACTCTGACCATAGACACTGTCTGACCTGCTGAGTTCCTCCTGCATTTTGTGTGTGTTACTCTGACCATAGACACTGTCTGACCTGCTGAGTTCCTCCAGCATTTTGTGTGTGTTACTCTGTCCATAGACACTGTCTGACCTGCTGAGTTCCTCCAGCAATTTGTGTGTTACTCTGACCATAGACACTGTCTGACCTGCTGAGTTCCTCCTGCATTTTGTGTGTGTTACTCTGACCATAGACACTGTCTGACCTGCTGAGTTCCTCCAGCATTTTGTGTGTGTTACTCTGTCCATAGACACTGTCTGAACTGCTGAGTTCCTCCAGCATTTTGTGTGTTACTCTGACCATAGACACTGTCTGACCTGCTGAGTTCCTCCTGCATTTTGTGTGTGTTACTCTGACCATAGACACTGTCTGACCTGCTGAGTTCCTCCAGCATTTTGTGTGTGTTACTCTGTCCATAGACACTGTCTGACCTGCTGAGTTCCTACAGCGTTTTGTGTGTGTTACTCTGTCCATAGACACTGTCTGACCTGCTGAGTTCCTCCAGCATTTTGTGTGTGTTACTCTGTCCATAGACACTGTCTGACCTGCTGAGTTCCACCAGCATTTTGTGTGTGTTACTCTGTCCATAGACACTGTCTGACCTACTGAGTTCCTCTGGCGTTTTGTGTGTGTTACTCTGTCCATAGACACTGTCTGACCTGCTGAGTTCCACCAGCATTTTGTGTGTGTTACTCAGTCCATAGACACTGTCTGACCTGCTGAGTTCCTCCAGCGTTTTGTGTGTGTTACTCTGTCCGTAAACACTGTCTGATCTGCTGAGTTCATCCAGCATTTTGTGTGTGTTACTCTGTCCGTAGACACTGTCTGACCTGCTGAGTTCCACCAGCATTTTGTGTGTGTTACTCTGTCCATAGACACTGTCTGACCTGCTGAGTTCCTCCAGCATTTTATGTGTGTTACTCTGACCATAGACACTGTCTGACCTGCTGAGTTCCTCCAGCATTTTGTGTGTGTTACTCTGACCATAGACACTGTCTGAACTGCTGAGTTCCTCCAGCATTTTGTGTGTGTTACTCTGTCCATAGACACTGTCTGACCTGCTGAGTCCCACCAGCATTTTGTGTGTGTTACTCTGTCCATAGACACTGTCTGACCTGCTGAGTTCTTCCAGCATTTTGTGTGTGTTACTCTGACCATAGACACTGTCTGACCTGCTGAGTTCCTCCTGCATTTTGTGTGTGTTACTCTGACCATAGACACTGTCTGACCTGCTGAGTTCCTCCAGCATTTTGTGTGTGTTACTCTGACCATAGACACTGTCTGACCTGCTGAGTTCCTCCAGCATTTTGTGTGTGTTACTCTGTCCATTGACACTGTCTGACCTGCTGAGTTCCTCCAGCATTTTGTGTGTTACTCTGACCATAGACACTGTCTGACCTGCTGAGTTCCTCCAGCATTTTGTGTGTGTTCTACGGAGTAAACCTCTCAGAAGATTCCCTTGTGTGAATCTCTTGAGGACTACAAGGAAGGTTCTGTATTCAGAGTGAATTGGTTGCATGTTGAACACAACAGATTTTGCAAAATGTTGCGTATTGTGGACCTGTCCATTTTTGGTAAATTCCTTCCCACTGTAAAGCGCATTCACATGGAGCATTGTGGCATGAAAGCATCCTTCATCAGGGACCCCCACAACGCAGGACATGCACTCTCTGCACTGCATTCAGGCAGAAGGTATATGAGCCTCAGGTCCCACTCCACCAGGTTCAGGAACAGTTATTACCCCACAACCATCAGGCTCCTGAACCAGTGTGGATAACTTCACTCACCACAATGAGCCTCAGGTCCCACACCACCAGGTTCAGGAACAGTTATTACCCCACAACCATCAGGCTCCTGAACCGGTGTGGATAACTTCACTCACCACAATGAGCCTCAGGTCCCACACCACCAGGTTCAGGAACAGTTATTACCCCTCAACCATCAGGCTCCTGAACCAGTGTGGATAACTTCACTCACGACAATGAGCCTCAGGTCCCACACCACCAGGTTCAGGAGCAGTTATTACCCCTCATCCATCAGGCTCCTGAACCAGCGTGGATAACTTCACTCACCACAATGAGCCTCAAGTCCCACACCACCAGGTTCAGGAACAGTTATTACCCCTCAAAATCAGGCTCCTGAACCGGTGTGGATAACTTCACTCACCACAAAGTGCCTCAGGTCCCACACCACCAGGTTCAGGAACAGTTATTACCCCACAACCATCAGGCTCCTGAACCGGTGTGGATAACTTCACTCACCACAATGAGCCTCAGGTCCCACACCACCAGGTTCAGGAACAGTTATTACCCCACAACCATCAGGCTCCTGAACCGGTGTGGATAACTTCACTCACCACAATGAGCCTCAGGTCCCACACCACCAGGTTCAGGAACAGTTATTACCCCACAACCATCAGGCTCCTGAACCAGTGTGGATAACTTCACTCACCACAATGAGCCTCCAGTCCCACACCACCAGGTTCAGGAACAGTTATTACCCCTCATCCATCAGGCTCCTGAACCAGCGTGGATAACTTCACTCACCACAATGAGCCTCAGGTCCCACACCACCAGGTTCAGGAACAGTTATTACCCCTCATCCATCAAACTCCTGAGCCAGCGTGGATAACTTCACTCACGACAATGAGCCTCAGGTCCCACACCACCAGGTTCAGGAGCAGTTATTACCCCACAACCATCAGGCTCCTGAACCAGTGTGGATAACTTCACTCACCACAATGAGCCTCAGGTCCCACACCACCAGGTTCAGGAGCAGTTATTATCCCACAACCATCAGGCTCCTGAACCAGTGTGGATAACTTCACTCACCACAATGAGCCTCAAGTCCCACACCACCAGGTTCAGGAACAGTTATTACCCCTCAACCATCAGGCTCCTGAAACAGTGTGGATAACTTCACTCACCACAATGACCCTCAGGTCCCACACCACCAGGTTCAGGAGCAGTTATTACCCCTCAACCATCAGGCTCCTGAACCTGTGTGGATAACTTCACTCACCACAATGAGCCTCAGGTCCCACACCACCAGGTTCAGGAACAGTTATTACCCCTCAATCATGGTACTCCTGAACCAGAGGGGATAACTTCACTCACCACAATGAGCCTCAGGTCCCACACCACCAGGTTCAGGAACAGTTATTACCCCACAACCATCATGCTCCTGAACCAGTGTGGATAACTTCACTCACCACAATGAGCCTCCAGTCCCACACCACCAGTTTCAGGAACAGTTATTACCCCACAACCATCAGGCTCCTGAACCGGTGTGGATAACTTCACTCACCACAATGAGCCTCAGGTCCCACACCACCAGGTTCAGGAACAGTTATTACCCCACAACCATCAGGCTCCTGAACCGGTGTGGATAACTTCACTCACCACAATGAGCCTCAGGTCCCACACCACCAGGTTGAGGAAGTTATTACCCCACAACCATCAGGCTCCTGAACCGGTGTGGATAACTTCACTCACCACAATGAGCCTCAGGTCCCACACCACTAGGTTCAGGAACAGTTATTACCCCACAACCATCAGGCTCCTGAACCGGTGTGGATAACTTCACTCACCACAATGAGCCTCAGGTCCCACACCACCAGGTTCAAGAACAGTTATTACCCCACAACCATCAGGCTCCTGAACCAGTGTGGATAACTTCTCTCACCACAATGAGCCTCAGGTCCCACACCACCAGGTTCAGGAACAGTTATTAGCCCACAACCATCAGGCTCCTGAACCGGTGTGGATAACTTCACTCACCACAATGAGCCTCATGTCCCACACCACCAGGTTGTGGAAGTTATTACCCCACAACCATCAGGCTCCTGAACCGGTGTGGATAATTTCACTCACCATAATGAGCCTCAGGTCCCACACCACCAGGTTCAGGAACAGTTATTAGCCCACAACCATCAGGCTCCTGAACCAGTGTGGATAACTTCACTCACCACAATGGGCCTCAGGTCCCACACCACCAGGTTCAGGAACCGTTATTACCCAACAACCATCAGGCTCCTGAACCAGTGTGGATAACTTCACTCACCACAATGAGCCTCAGGTCCCACACCACCAGGTTCAGGAACAGTTATTACCCCACAACCATCAGGCTCCTGAACCGGTGTGGATAACTTCACTCACCACAATGAGCCTCAGGTCCCACACCACCAGGTTCAGGAACAGTTATTACCCCACAACCATCAGGCTCCTGAACCGGTGTGGATAACTTCACTCACCACAATGAGCCTCAGGTCCCACACCACCAGGTTGAGGAAGTTATTACCCCACAACCATCAGGCTCCTGAACCGGTGTGGATAACTTCACTCACCACAATGAGCCTCAGGTCCCACACCACCAGGTTCAAGAACAGTTATTACCCCACAACCATCAAGCTCCTGAACCAGTGTGGATAACTTCACTCACCACAATGAGCCTCCAGTCCCACACCACCAGGTTCAGGAACAGTTATTACCCCTCATCCATCAGGCTCCTGAACCAGCGTGGATAACTTCACTCACCAC
Source organism: Hypanus sabinus (assembly GCF_030144855.1). Lineage (NCBI taxonomy): Eukaryota > Metazoa > Chordata > Chondrichthyes > Myliobatiformes > Dasyatidae > Hypanus > Hypanus sabinus. The sequence continues at coordinate 111,030,634 of NC_082716.1, forward strand.
AATGAGCCTCAGGTCCCACCCCACCAGGTTCAGGAACAGTTATTACCCCACAACCATCAGACTCCTGAACCAGTGTGGATAACTTCACTCACCACAATGAGCCTCAGGTCCCACACCACCAGGTTCAGGAACAGTTATTACCCCACAACCATCAGGCTCCTGAACCGGTGTGGATAACTTCACTCACCACAATGAGCCTCAGGTCCCACACCACCAGGTTCAGGAACAGTTATTACCCCACAACCATCAGGCTCCTGAACCGGTGTGGATAACTTCACTCACCACAATGAGCCTCAGGTCCCACACCACCAGGTTGAGGAAGTTATTACCCCACAACCATCAGGCTCCTGAACCGGTGTGGATAACTTCACTCACCACAATGAGCCTCAGGTCCCACACCACCAGGTTCAAGAACAGTTATTACCCCACAACCATCAAGCTCCTGAACCAGTGTGGATAACTTCACTCACCACAATGAGCCTCCAGTCCCACACCACCAGGTTCAGGAACAGTTATTACCCCTCATCCATCAGGCTCCTGAACCAGCGTGGATAACTTCACTCACCACAATGAGCCTCAGGTCCCACCCCACCAGGTTCAGGAACAGTTATTACCCCACAACCATCAGACTCCTGAACCAGTGTGGATAACTTCACTCACCACAATGAGCCTCAGGTCCCACACCACCAGGTTCAGGAACAGTTATTACCCCACAACCATCAGGCTCCTGAACCAGTGTGGGTAACTTCTCTCACGACAATGAGCCTCAGGTCCCACACCACCAGGTTCAGGAACAGTTATTACCCCACAACCATCAGGCTCCTGAACTAGTGTGGATAACTTCACTCACCACAATGAGCCTCAAGTCCCACACCACCAGGTTTAGGAACAGTTATTACCCCTCAACCATCAGGCTCCTGAAACAGTGTGGATAACTTCACTCACCACAATGACCCTCAGGTCCCACACCACCAGGTTCAGGAGCAGTTATTACCCCTCAACCATCAGGCTCCTGAACCTGTGTGGATAACTTCACTCACCACAATGAGCCTCAGGTCCCACACCACCAGGTTCAGGAACAGTTATTACCCCTCAATCATGGTACTCCTGAACCAGAGGGGATAACTTCACTCACCACAATGAGCCTCAGGTCCCACACCACCAGGTTCAGGAACAGTTATTACCCCACAACCATCAGGCTCCTGAACCGGTGTGGATAACTTCACTCACCATAATGAGCCTCAGGTCCCACACCACCAGGTTCAGGAACAGTTATTAGCCCACAACCATCAGGCTCCTGAACCAGTGTGGATAACTTCACTCACCACAATGAGCCTCAGGTCCCACACCACCAGGTTCAGGAACAGTTATTACCCTACAACCATCAGGCTCCTGAACCAGTGTGGATAACTTCACTCACCACAATGAGTCTCAGGCCCCACACCACCAGGTTCAGGAACAGTTATTACCCCTCATCCATCAGGCTCCTGAACCAGCGTGGATAACTTCACTCACCACAATGAGCCTCAGGTCCCACACCACCAGGTTCAGGAACAGTTATTACCCCACAACCATCAGGCTCCTGAACCAATGTGGGTAACTTCACTCACGACAATGAGCCTCAGGTCCCACACCACCAGGTTCAGGAACTGTTATTACCCCACAACCATCAGGCTCCTGAACCAGTGAGGATAACTTCACTCACCACAATGAGCCTCACGTCCCACACCACCAGGTTCAGGAACAGTTATTACCCCTCAACCATCAGTCTCCTGAAACAGTGTGGATAACTTCACTTACCACAATGAGCCTCAGGTCCCACACCACCAGGTTCAGGAACAGTTATTACCCCACAACCATCAGGCTCCTGAACCAGTGTGGATAACTTCACTCACCACAATGAGCCTCAGGTCCCACACCACCAGGTTCAGGAACAGTTATTACCCCATAACCATCAGGCTCCTGAACCAGTGTGGATAACTTCACTCACCACAATGAGCCTCTGGTCCCGCACCACCAGGTTCAGGAACAGTTATTACCCCACAACCATCAGGCTCCTGAACCAGTGTGGATAACTTCACTCACCACAATGAGCCTCAAGTCCCACACCACCAGGTTCAGGAACAGTTATTACCCCTCAACCATCAGGCTCCTGAAACAGTGTGGATAACTTCACTCACCACAATGACCCTCAGGTCCCACACCACCAGGTTCAGGAGCAGTTATTACCCCTCAACCATCAGGCTCCTGAACCTGTGTGGATAACTTCACTCACTACAATGAGCCTCAGGTCGCACACTACCAGGTTCAGGAACAGTTATTACCCCTCAATCATGGGACTCCTGAACCAGAGGGGGTAACTTCAATTGCCCCATCACTGAAATGTTGCTACAACCTATGGACTCACAGTAAGGGACTTTTCACCTGATGTTCTTGATATTTATTGCTTATTTATTTATTATTATGATTTTCCTTTTCTTTCTTTTTGTATTTTCACAGTTGTTTTTGTTTCTCCATCTTGTTATATGTGGCCTTTCATTGATTCCATTATTTTTCATGTTATTTCTTTTTTCTTTGTATTGTAAATGCCCACATGAAAATGAATCTCTGGGCTGTATATGATGATACATATGTACTTTATAATAAATTTACTTTCAACTTTGTGGGCAGAATCTTGTCAGTTCCAACAACAGACTGCATTTGGGAAGGTAGGTAGTGATATAAAAATTACTGTATGTTATAATAAATAAATAGGATCAAATAAATAATAAATAGTTAAATAGATAGATTGAAATAAGCTTCACTTGCCCATCAATGAAATGTTCCTGTAGCCAATGTCTCTTTCAAAGTCTCTTCATCTCATGCTCTTGATATGTATTGCTTTTTTATTTGCTAATTATTTTTCTTTCTGTCTTTTTGTATTTGCACAGTTTCTTGTCTTTTGTACTCTGACTCAATACCCAAGTTGCTGAAGTCTGTCATTGATTCCGTTAAGGTTATTATTTTTTTATGGACTAATTGAGCATGTGCACAAGAAAATGATGTTCATCAGTACAGCTGGAACGAAGGCAGGACAGCAGCTACACTTTATTATTTGGTCAGCATTTTAGCTGGCTGCACCGCTGCCTGGTACGGGGTAGGGAGTCAGGGAGCTGAGCACAGGACTGAAGTAGGCTGTAGAGAGTTGAAAACTCCATCAGAGGTACTAGCCTCTGTAGAATCCAGGACATCTTCAAAGAGCTGTTCCTCAGAAAGGCACCGTACATCATTAAGGACCCCCATCACCCAGGAAATGCCCTCTTCTCATTGCTATCATCAGGGAGGAGGTACAGGAGCCTGAAGGTCATTCAGGAACAGCTTTTTCCCCTCTGCCATCCAATTTCTGAATGGACATTGAACCCATGAACACTATGTCATTAATTTTTTAATTCTGTTTTGTACCACTTATTTAACTATTTAATATACATTTATATTTACTGTTATTCTGCTTTTTTCTCCATTATTATGTATTGCATTGTACTACTGTCATAAAACAACAAATTTCACGACAGGTGCTGGTGATATGAAACCTGATTCTGGCCTCGGAGACATGCATGTACTTTAATAATGAACGAACCTCCTGGACAATATCATCTACAGTTGCAACTGTGGAATGCATTTGGGAAGTCGGGTAGTGAGCTTCTTGCTGTGGGACATCCCCGCGCTTTGAACTGCTCCTCTGTCCCCACCACAAGAAACAGCAGAGTCACTCCATCACTGTGCAATATCTTTGCTTTATTTTTCTGACATTTCATTCCAGCCTTCTTTGTATTGTCATTAATTAACAATTTAAGAATCCATCACATCAATTTGTGAGATATGTACAGCAGTTTGACCACAGCTAAATCAATAAATATATTCTGAAAAATATCTCTACAGACTATTTTATGCTACTTAATTACCACATATTTCCAAAGCAAAACATTGTACCTCTATGAGGAATTGATATTTTAATAAAGGAACACTAAAAACATTTTAACTGGCTGACGTAATCCCCAGCGTAAAAGTTATATCTTAATAACTGGATGAGCTGTTCTATTTCATGACGAATTATTGCTGTCCTACTAATTAGCCTTTTGTTAAGCACATACAGCACTGTGCAAGAGTCGAGGCACAGTCTGTGAACAGTGAGAGTTGTACAATGTATACATCCTCTGATATTAAATGGAACCATTGAACACATATGTATACCGACAGTGCCCAAGACCTTTGCACAGTACTGTAGTAATTTTATGTATTGCACTGTAATGCTGCCTCAAAAACACAAACATCATGACGTGTGTGAGTGCTGATAAGCCTGATTCTGAACTGGGTCTCATTCAAGGACTGAGACTGGGAAGGGGGCAGGGGTAGGGGAATCATGGTTGGGAAAAGGGGAAGACAGGGGGGTGGGAGTGGGAAACACCAGAGAGACATTCAGTAATGATCAATAAACTGATCGTTTGGGAATCAAGTGACCTTGCCTGCTGTCTCCGGGCTACCTGCTCCTGCAGCAACCCCACCCCGGCACTCTTCTCTGCCACCTGTCCCACACCCCTCCCTCCTGTGGCACCCCCACCCTCACCATTCCCAACACCCTTTGCTCCTGCCAGATTTACAAACTCGCTCTCCGTTCCACATTGACAAATACAGAACTGTGCACAAGTCTGAGGCACCCTAGCTATATAACTGTGCCGAAGACACTTGAACAGAAGTGTGAGCAAGATAGAGCTTCATGTGAAAGTGAGATTGGGAGAAAGGGGCATTTTGTGGTGTGCGTTTACACTGGAACGCTGGATACAGGTGCAAGACAAACCTATACTCAAGGCCAGTGACTTGATTGGACGTGACCTGATTTTCAAACTCAACAATGTTTGCCAGCACAATACACCGCCTTTCCCTAGCTCCCCAGGATGGTCAGAATTGAGAGTGTGTGCGATTCTGAGCACTCTTCAAAAGCCTTTACCAACTTTATTCTAATGAGGGGGAGGACGGCATTGCATTTCCCCTCTTAAAAAATTGTTTTCCCTGCAAACCTTAAAAAATAAGATCCGAGGATTGTGAATTCAGCTTGCAAGAATGACCAAATCCAGAAATATTTATGTGCCGAGGTAATTGTAACACTGTATAATCATTATTTCTACCTTCCTTCTCCAAAATAGCCACAACTACGAGGAAAGTTTGAGCTAACTTGGGCTTTTCTCTCTGGAGTGAGGGAGGACGAGAGGTGATTTGGTTGAAGTCTACAAGATTACAAGAGGTATGTGGACGGCCAGAAACTTTTTTCCTAACATGGAAATAAGACGCACAATTAAACACGAGAAAATCTTCAGATGCTGGAAATCTAAAGCAACACACACAGACACAGACACACACACACACAAACACACACACACACACACACAAAATGCAGGTCAGACAGTGTCTATGGTCAGAGTAACACACACAAAATGCTGGAGGAACTCAGCAGGTCAGACAGTGTCTAAGGACAGAGTAACACACACAAAATGCTGGAGGAACATGGCAGGTCAGACAGTGTCTATGGACAGAGTAACACACACAAAATGCTGGAGGAACTCAGCAGGTCAGACAGTGTCTATGGACAGAGTAACACACACAAAATGCTGGAGGAACTCAGCAGGTCAGACAGTGTCTATGGTCAGAGTAACACACACAAAATGCTGGAGGAACTCAGCAAGTCAGACAGTGTCTATGGACAGGGTAACACACACAAAATGCTGGAGGAACTCAGCAGGTCAGACAGTGTCTATGGACAGGGTAACACACACAAAATGCTGGAGGAGCTCAGCAGGTCAAACAGCGTCTATGGACAGAGTAACACACACAAAATGCTGGAGGAACTCAGCAGGTCAGACAGTGTCTATGGACAGAGTAACACACACAAAATGCTGGAGGAACTCAGCAGGCCGGGCAGCATCTTTGGAAATGAGTGAACAGTCGATGTTTTGGCCGAGACCCTGCTTCAGGACAAATGCAGGAATGCAGCAGCCTGACCTGCCGACTTCCTCTAGCCTCTTGCGTGTGCTGTTTAAGGTGATTGACGGAAGGTCCGGGGAGGGGGAGGAGGGGACGTCAAAGGTAAGGTTTTTACACCGTGAGTAGTGTGTGCGTGGAATATCCTGCCGGGGTGGCGGCAGAGGCAGATACATTAGGGGCATTTAAGAGGCTTTTAGATAGTTACATGAGAATAGGAAAATAATGGAGGGCTATGTAGGGCAGAAGGATTAGATTGATCGTAGTTAGAAAAGAGGTACGGTGTTGTAAAGTTAAAATAGAATCTGAAACCCCTCCCTCATTTCCTTTATATATGCGTTGCTTAAAGGGCAGGGCAGGGCAGGGCAGGTCAGTGGCAGAGTCTCGAAAGAGGGGAACTGAGTTACAGGATCCGTGACCTCTCAGTGAGAACTGACACGTGAGGAATTCCTTCTTGTAGAGAGTGGTACAGACCAGGAATTCCTGTATCCCGGAGCAATATGGAGGCTGGATCATTACTGGGTGGCCGGGTGGAGGTATGAGGTGCTCCTGCCCTCAGCTAACCTGCAGGTCACCCTTGGGCACCGTGTAGAACCTGCTTAGCTGCGGCCTGCTTAACCCCCCACCGATCGGGGTCACGAGAAGCCATGGGAGCAGGTGGTGGATGGTCGTACGAGCAGCCGGTGCAGATCACAATCCTGGTTATGTGACCACTGACACCAGGCAGACAATCTCTGAAGAATGTTGATAATGGCTGGAGACACCCGTCTTGTAAAGACACTGGGCAGTCTTTACAAGAAGGGAATGGCAAACCAGTTCTGTAGAAAAATTAACCAAGAACAATCATGGTCATGGGTAAGATCGTGATCACCTGCTTCATATGACATAGAGATGATGTCATTCGACTCAGCGCATAATGACGATGACAGTGACGTTTATCGGGAACAGCCTTAAGGGATTAGAGAATTGCGGGTAGTGGAAGCTGCCACCAAGGGTGCCCGGGGTGGATCACCCAGAACGTAGCGAATAGCCAGTAAGGCTTGGGGGTGCAGTGCTTACTGTGTCTCATACCTACCCCTCATGCAAACTGCTGGCAATTAAGATTATTTGAAGTACTCTCCCTCCTACCACTAAAAAAGAGTGAAGATAGAGAACCAGATCTTGCACATTCTAATCCACTCCAGACCCTGTGCCCAGCACCCGTGTGTACGTCGACACACACTGGGAGCACTTCCGTTTTACAACCCCTATCGCTGCGCTCAAAGCCCGCCCCCATCATCCAGACCTCCAGCCTTCTGAGTGCTGGCCTCCATTTTCAACACTCCGTCTAAGCTTTGAGATTCTCTCTGCTTTTGCTTTGCTCTTTAAGGTGCTCGAGACCCAATTTTTTTTTTAAACTATGAATTCCAAGTTCTGAGTGGGAGTTTCCTTTTAATATATTAAGTCTTGAAAAATGACCAGAAGAATGGGGGGGGGGGGGTGGGGGGTGAGCATAATCCGTCTCAGATATCCTTTCCTGCTCTGGGTGACGGATCTCAAAATCATCCGTCCAAAAACCGAGCTGAGTTAATCATTTCTGGAATTGTATTGCACAAAATCCCAATCTTTTCTTTGGTGGATCCCAAGAAGCGCTGAGGTCTCGTTTTGCACAAGCCCAATGCGTATCTTCTATCCCTTCCTTTTGTTTCTCCGTGCAGGAGGAGGGAACTCCTCTTGATATTTTCTGTCTTGCCACCCATCAGCCTGCGGCGAGGTGCACGAGCCCAGCAACAAGTTTCGCAGGAGCAGCTCGTCTGAGTGGGGTATCCGGATGTGGTGAGTGGTTCTAAAGTCGCCAGCGCAGACAAGCCACTGGAGGACCAATCCAGAAAGGACCAAATGGGCTTCGATGGCCATGAAATGGGTCTTCAAGAATGGCTGTGGATGGAGAGGACGCTGGCAAGTGAGACCAACAATAAGGGGTTGAAAATCAAAGGCAGGTTTGGGCAAACCCAGCTGGGAATCTGGGAGAATCTCCCATTGCTGGAAACCAATGGAAATATAGAAACTCTCTCTCTCTCTCCCACAGAAAAAAGTCAGTCAATAGTGGACTTTGGGAGAAATGGGTTAAAGTTACAAGGTAGGAGAGGATAGATGATGATGAGGGGACGATGGAGACGAGTGAGAGGACTGATGTTGCATTTTACAGGGTGATGATGAGAAGACATGGCTAAGATAGGATAGGAACTCCAGGGTCACTTAATCAACCCTGAAGTTCATAGGTCATGTTATCAGCCCTGGGGCTTAGAGCCATTATATCAATCCTGGAGTTCCAGGGTCATCATAACCACCCTGGGGTTTAGGGGCCGGGTCACCAATCCCAGCCTAGTTCATGGATGAACCAGCCCCAACTGAGTAAATGCTTCTCCTGGAGCTGGAGCTGGGTTGTCTGAGATGCACTGGAGTGCTGCGGAGTGAGGGGTGATGTCAAGTTTTCGAGGGAGAGGACCTTTGAGCCTCTTGGGACTGAAAGAAAAAGGAAACCTGACACTCAGAAGGTCTGGCATCTCCAGAATCCTTTACCTCAGAGAATGGGAACGTGTAACACTGAGGTTCACAAGTATTTGAAACAGAAGGTCACCAGATCGAAATTGGACCAGGCAGTGCATCATCCACTGCTGGGACTAAAGTTCTCCGTCTGTGGCGAATAAACTCTTAAGAGACTAATTACTTCTTCAACCAAACCCTTCAACATCCAGCTTGACATTGAGAGGCAATATGAGGGACCAGACTGATTAAGAACACAACACAGAGATGAGACCTGGCTTGTGTCTCAGTCACGTTGAGGTAACGTGATTGAATGAGGTGACCTTGGAATAGACTCCGGAGCCTGGCGGACTTGTGGAAGAGTCACCACAGCACTGCGGGCTGTCTCACCAGTCTGGAGTCCCGGGTTCTGTCTGAGTGGAGTCTGCAGGTTCTCCCTGGCTTTCCCCCTGGGTGCCCTGGCTTCTAAAAGATGTGCAGGTCGGTAGGACACTTGCCTCCTGTACAGAATGGAATGGCACAGTAGCACAGCGGTTAGTAAAATAAACAACGATTTGGGTTCTATTCCCACTGCTGACTGTAAGGAGTTTGTACTCCTCCGAAATCCAACATCCTGACTCAGAAGGGAAAGATTATGCACGTGCAAGAACACACGTGAAACGCTGGAGGTCCTCAGTAGGTCAGGCCGCGTCAATAGAAGGAGATGAATGAACCAGTCCTGACGAAGGGTCTCAGCCCAAAGTGTCAACCCCTCCATAGATGCTGCCTGACCTACTGAGTTCCTCCAGTTTATCCCGACTCAGAAATGGGTCAATGCTCTCTCACCGTCACTGGCTTTAAACCCTGGCACTCCATCCCCAACAGCACTGAGGGAGCACCATCATGACTAGGACTACATGGTCAACTCTGCCCCCAACCTTCATTCAAGAGAGGCTGGCCTTCCCAGAAGCCAAATCAGAGTGGGACTTACAGGATGAATAGTAGGCCATGGAGGAATGTAGTGGAACAGAGTGATGTGGGAATACAGGTCCATAATTCCTTGAAAGTGGCGTCACAGGTAGATAGGGTCGTAAAGAAAACTTTCGGCATATTGGCCTTTGTAAATCAAAGTACTGATTACAGGAGATGGGACGTTATGTTGATGTTGTACAAGACAGTAGAGAGGCCCAATTCGCAGTGTTGTGACAGGTGTCAGCAGGGGTTGAAGAAGTACAGGGAAAATTTACAAAGATGTTGTAAGGGCCTGAGTTCTAGGGAGAGGTTGAATAGGTTAGGTCTCTATTCCCTGGAGCGTAGGAGAAAGGAGGGAGATTTGTCAGAGGAATACAAAGATAAGCAGGCTTTTTTCCATGGAGGTTGGGTCATGGGCTAAGGGTGAAAGGTGAAATATTTAAGGGGATCATGATGAGGAACTTCTTCACTGGGAGCGTGGGACGAGTTTCCCGCGGAAGTGGTGGATGTTTAAGAGAAGTTTGGATGGGAGGGTACGGTCCGGGTGCAGGTCGATGGGACTAGGCAGAATAATAGTCCAGCACAGGACTAGATGGGCCAAAGGTCCTGTTTCTATGACTCTCAGTGTGTATCCACCACTTGAATTTAGTTGTTCTGGGAAGGATAGGAGAGAATTCCCAAACGGACAACAGGAAAAGGGAACAGCACTGGGAGAGAGCTGTGTACCCCTCCACAGCTGGAAATGTTCAGAAGTGGAACCAAACACAGAAAGATTCCCTGGACCTGGTCTGCCTCATGAAGCCAAAACCCTTACCAGCGTCATTACAAAGCACAACTGAAGGGATTTGTTTCATATTATTCTCATGTGGAGCCTGCCCCGTCCTCTCGGTAAAAATAACAAAGAGCTTTAAATGTCCCCTGAGTGAAAACCGTGTTTATTGGTATTTTTAATGTTTTATTGTTCAGAGATACGGCACAGATTCCAGCCCAACTAGCAACTTAACCCTAGCCTGATCACAGGGCAATTTACAATCACCAATTAACCTACTAATCCGTACGCCTTTGGACTGCGGGAGGAAACCACCCCCCGCCCCCGACGTGCTGACAAACTGAGCTGCTCGGCTACCGCGGCACCTCAGTGTTTCAGAAGATTCGCCAAGCTTCGTCACTTCCCTGACACAGACAGCCTACAAGCCGAAATCCGTAGCTCACTGTCCATCATTTTTAATAATTTCCTTTGTAGAGAGTCCCAAAAGAGGTTGAAACAAAAATTCACACACACACACACGAGAGGGAGAGAATTTGATCGGAATAACCAAACTAAAAGTTCCCGTTAACCCTCCTCTCCATCCAAGCAGTTCCTTAGGGTTATTTACTAATCTGTAGAGACTCTTTCGATCACCCTCTGACACATAGAGTCAAGTAATTGGATCCGGTCGGTGTTCAGTGACTCTGAAAACCTCCTCCCTACAAAGCGGTAGTCCATTGAGGTCGGGTGAAAGACTGGACCGAACAAGTGTGACATTTGATGAGACTGTTAGTGTTCTTTGCAAAGTTCCAGCTGGCTACAGGTCACCTAGCCAGGGAGATCTTTTCCTTCCGCCAATTCAACTCTTCCCTGGTGACCAGACGGGAAACTCCTTTTGAGAATTTGTTAGCATTTGTTTTGGAGTTGACGGGCTTCACAGCTTCTACAATTTGCAACACAAGAGATTTTGGAAGTCCAGAGCAGCGTAATCCAGACGTCCTGGTGAAAGGGCCTCGGCCTGAGACATCGACTGTTTATTCCTTTCCATCCGTGCTGCCCGACCTGCTGAGTTCTGTGTGTGTAATTCTATAATTGTTATTGATCCGGGTTCCAGAGGGAATAATGGAGAGAAACAGGGCAGGGCGGTCGGGTTTTGATCGCTCGATCGGCGAGTTTACAAGACTTGGAACTTCCAGGAGCTCTGCTCTTTGTAATCCAGGCAGTCGGCAGCACTGAAGTTCAGCTTCCAGGACGCGCTCTGCTCTTTGTAATCCAGGCAGTCGACAGTGTTGAACCCCAGTCCCGCGGAGCCGTAACCCTGAGCAGACAGAGGAGCTGGGGACTGGCTGAGGTGACTGCCCAGGGGGCTGAGGGCGGCCCCGGGGGCAGAGAGCTGAGGGGGCATCGGGGAGAGGTAGGAGCCGCAGTCGAGGCCGCTGAAGTAGGCGGAGGAGCCGCTGTAGCCCTGGCTGTAGGCCGGCGCCTGGCTGTAGGTGATGGGGTAGGCGGCGGAGCGCTGCATGCAGGAGGCAGTGGAGGACAGCGGGTCCGGGATGGGCGAGATGGAGGCCGGGCTCCAGATGGACACGCTGGCGTTGGAGGTGGAGCTGGCCGTCGCCCCCGTGCAGGCGGCCGTCGGGCTGTAGTGGCCGCTGGCGTTGGTCTCCGAGCTGGTGTCGCGGGCCGGCGAACTCTTCTTCTTGGCCGGCCGGGCCTTGGCCTGCCCGCTGCTCTGCTGTTGCTGCTGCCGGCACTTGGCCCGGCGGTTCTTGAACCAGACCTGCACGGGGATGGACAAAGCAGAGATTAGATTAGAGCGATCCGGACCGCGCCGCCACCCCCCAGTCTCAGCGAGACCCCATCATCAAAGCGTCACAGTGCCAATAGGGTCGACAGAGGACAAAGAACATTTACAAACACGTGAGTACCTGAGTTATCGGGAAAGGTTGAATGTTGGAGAATGAAGGGAGATGTGAAACTGTGAGGGGTATAGATAGGGCAAATACAAGCAGGCCTTTCCCTCTGAGGGTGGGTGAGACTAGAACGAGAGGTCGTGGGGCTGATAGCGAAAGGTTTAAGGAAACATGAGGGGCGACCTCTTCACTCGGAGAATGGTGAGAGTTTGGAATGAGCTGGCAGCAGAAGTGGAACTCAGCAGGTCTCAGTTCCTCCAGCATTTTGTGTGTGTTACTCTGTCCATAGACACTGTCTGACCTGCTGAGTTCCTCCAACATTTTGTGTGTGTTACTCTGTCCATAGACACTGTCTGACCTGCTGAGTTCCTCCAGCATTTTGTATGAGTTACTCTGACCATAGACACTGTCGGACCTGCTGAGTTCCTCCAGCACTGTGTGTGTTACTCTGACCATAGACACTGTCTGACCTGCTGAGTTCCTCCAGCATTTTGTGTGTGTTACTCTATCTGTAGACACTGTCTGACCTGCTAAGTTCCTCCAGCATTTTGTGTGAGTTACTCTGACCATAGACACTGTCTGACCTGCTGAGTTCCTCCAGCATTTTGTGTGAGTTACTCTGATCATAGACACTGTCTGACCTGCTGAGTTCCTCCAGCATTTTGTGCGTGTTACTCTGACTATAGACACTGTCTGACCTGCTGAGTTCATCCAGGATTTTGTGTGTGTTACTCTGATCATAGACACTGTCTGACCTGCTGAGTTCCTGTAGCATTTTGTGTGTGTTACTCTTACTATAGACACTGTCTGACCTGCTGAGTTCCTCCAGCATTTTGTGTGAGTTACTCTGTCCACAGACACTGTCTGACCTGCTGAGTTCCTCCAGCACTTTGTGTGTGTTACTCTGACCATAGACACTGTCTGACCTGCCGAGATCCTCCAGCATTTTGTGTGTGTTACTCTGTCCATAGACACTGTCTGACCTGCCGAGATCCTCCAGCATTTTGTGTGTGTTACTCTGTCCATAGACACTGTCTGACCTGCCGAGTTCCTCCAGCATTGTGTGTGTTACTCTGTCCACACACACTGTCTGACCTGCTGAGTTCCTCCAGCATTTTGTGTGTGTTACTCTGTCCATAGACTCTGTCTGACCTGCTGAGTTCCTCCAGCATTTTGTGTGTGTTACTCTGTCCATAGACTCTGTCTGACCTGCTGAGTTCCTCCAGCATTTTGTGTGTGTTACTCTGTCCATAGACACTGTCTGACCTGCCGAGTTCCTCCAGCATTGTGTGTGTTACTCTGTCCACACACACTGTCTGACCTGCTGAGTTCCTCCAGCATTTTGTGTGTGTTACTCTGTCCATAGACTCTGTCTGACCTGCTGAGTTCCTCCAGCATTTTGTGTGTGTTACTCTGTCCATAGACTCTGTCTGACCTGCTGAGTTCCTCCAGCATTGTGTGTGTTGTTCAAGATCTCCAACATCTGCAGACTCTCTTGTGTGAGTTCAGTTTATGATTGTCCATTCATAAATGATGGTGGTGGGGAAGAAGCTGTTCCTAAAACTTTGAGTGTGTGTCTTCAAGCTCCTGTACTTCCTCTGATCCTGATCCTGTGCATTGGGGCACCCATACAGGACGGTGATGTAACCAGTTAGAATGCTCTCCGTGGTACATCGAAGAGATTTGCTAGTCTTCGCTGACATGTGCAACCTCCTCACAATCTTCTCCCTGTCCTGTTAAACATCTCATTAAGGTATTTTTGGTTCATTAAGGTTGTTAAAGTGGGGGGGGTAGCTACTAGGGACAGGCTCTCTGGTCGCTAAATTCTCCCTCCCAATGGCGTGCGTCTCAAATCTTCACGTGTGGCTTTGCCACTAAGCCGGTGTAATCATTTCTACTGACAGGAGGAGGGATAAAGGAAGGTTACTGGCTCGTCAGCCGTGGTTGGCATCTCATCTCGGAGAAGGAAAACTCTGATCCCAAACTTCCCTTGTCTAATGGCTATACCCACCCATGGGGGTGGATTTGAGGGAAAAATCTGGAGCTCGAATCCCTGAGGCAGTCCTAGTTGAGTTCAACACTGAGTGGCAACTCCTGGTGCCGAACCTTTGGGTTCACCAGATGCCTGGAGAGAGGAGGGAGCTTCCTCTCCATGTCGTACTGCCCTGGCTCGTTTATCTAGACGGCTAGGATGCAATGTCCGTGGTCAACCCAGACCAACAGATGCCTCAACACATGTTTGAGGGAAGAATAAGTGTAAGAGTCGGAGACTTGATAATCACCAGGAACCCGTGGGGCTGGAACTGACGAGATTTGGACTACACATGTTTCCAGCCCTCCTCTTTCTGTGCTATGTGACTTAGTCACATAAAGAGCCTCCTCTTTCTGTGCTATGTGACTTAGTCACATAAAGAGCCTCCTCTTTCTGTGCTATGTGACTTAGTCACATAAAGAGGTGAAGGTGGACAGACCATAAGACATAGGAGCCAAGTTTGGCCATTCAGCCCATCGAGTCTGAAATAGGATCTAGTGATGAATAAACTCTTCTCAGGCTTCCAGTCAATTATTACCAACGTCTCGATGACAAACTCTGCCATGTTCATCAGGGATGATGCCTGGGGATGTCTAGTCCAGTGGTATTTATACCCCCATAGTCCGTCCCTCCCAATTGGTTAGTCCTTATCCAATCAGGTTTCTGCTCTCCCGCCTTGTTTGCAATTGAATTCCAGTTCTCACTTCGAGTGAGACCTTCGTCTTTGTTATAATTCTTTTCCTCAAGTGTTATTGCAATAGCTTCCTCTACCAGGTGGTCCCAAAAACCATTGGCACGGAACAGCCATCAAAGTCAGTCCCATGGCCATTGCGAATGCTACCACCGATTTCTCCGGGTAACAGCTCCTGTGACGAGTTTTCCCCGTGTGCCCCGTATGGCCGATAAACGCTGTTCTGCATTCACGGGGAGTCCTGTAAATGTCAGCAGTCCGGGTCCCAGCTCATCTTTGACCTGCTGCAGTGTTGACTGGAGCTTCCTTACGAGTCTATAGATGGTATTAATCTGAAGCTGGCGATCCTTCCAGAAACCGTGGAAATTAGGGGCGGGGGGACAGGCGGTAGCGATGGGTTCCTCCTCATCGTTAGCTTTCCTGGTTTTTCTCTCAGCCCTTTTAAGGGCCCGATTGATTTCCTTCACCTTCTCGATCAATCATTTGGGCCCTTAAAAGGGCGGATGGAAAAGCCACGAAACCTAACAGCGAGCAGGAACCCTTTGACTCGGCCTCCGCAGCCGTCCACGACAGTGAATTCCACAGATTCACCATCGTTCTGGGGAGTGTTTAGAAATCACTGCCCGTCCTCCCCACTTCGAAATAGTACGTGGGTGTGGAGCAGAAAAGCTGTGGCAGTGATACAAATCAGGAACGGAAACAATATCTCCACCTCGCTGATGATCAGCACTGGCGCATGTCAGGGGTGTGTGCTTAGTCCACTGCTCCACTTTCTCTACACCTCTGACTGTGTGCCTAGTCGCAGCTCGAATTTCAGCTGGTGACAGGAGGGTGTACAGGAGCGAGATATACCAGTGGTGTCATAGCAACAACCTTGCATTCAACATCAGTAAGACCAAGGAACTGACTGTGGTCTTCAGAAAGGGTAAGACGAAGGAACACACACCAGCCCTCGGGGGGATCAGAAATGGAAAGACTGAGCAATTTCAAGCCCCTGTGTGTCAACATCTCTGAGGGTCAATTCTGTGCCCAACATGTCGATGCAGTTACATGACAGTGGCTATATTTCATTAGGAGTTTGGGATTTGGTTTGTCACCAAAGACACTTGTAAGTTTCTCCAGACGTATCATGGTGAGCACTCTAACTGGCTGCATCACCGTCTGGTACGGGTGGGGTGCTGGGGCTACTGCACAGGATCAAAATAAGCTGCAGAGAGTTGTAACCTCAGCTCCATCATGGGCACTAGCCTCCATAAAATCCAAGACAACCTCAAGGAGCAGTGTCTCAGAAAGGCAGTGTCCGTCATTAAGGACTGCATCACCCAGGACATGTCCTCTTCTCATTGTTACCATCAGGGTGGAGGTATAGAAACCACTCAATGATTCAGGAACAGCTTTCTTCCCCTCTGCCATCCGATTTCTGAATTGACACTGAACCCGTGAACACTACCTCACTACTTTTATATTACTATTTTTGCACTACTTATTTAACAACTTTTTATACACACACACACACACACACACACTCCTGTTATTCACAATTTATTAGTACATAATTAAATATTGTACTGCTGCCACAAACACAACGAATTTCATGACATAGGCAGGCTGATGATATTAAACCTGATTCTCATTCCCTCCAGGAGGACCACGACCTTACTGTGGGTTTGGAGGCTCGCGAGCCTCAGTGACCCGGAGACCTACGCTGGCTGGAGTCGGGGCTTTATGCTTTGGTTCCTGGTAGGGTCACCTGTGTCAAACAGGTCAAAGGGTAGAGGCCAGTCTGAGAGTGGTCCACCGGCCCTCCAGGCTTGGGGGTTCAGCTGAGGGCTAACAACCCTGACTGGTAAAACTAAACTGTTACGGGAACAGCAATGGAGAATCTTGCATCTGTATTCCCGAGTCTCCACCCGGGACTTGCATGCCTGACGGGAGTGAAAACCGAGAGGAAGCTGCTGACATGATGAAGGAAGCCCTGAATGCCACCGAAGATGTAACAGGCAGTGAGCAAGGTGATTGAAATGTCTAACACCAGAGGGCATGCATTGAGGGTGAGAGGGGGTAGGTTCAAGGGGGATGTGAGGGGTAAGTTTTTTACTCAGAGAGTGGTGGATGTCTGGAATGTGCTGCCTGGGACGGTGGTAGAGGCAAACACATTAGAGGCTTTTCAGAGACGTTTGGATAGACACGTGGATGTGAGGAGGATGGAGGGATATGGACATGGTGTAGGGAGGAGGGATTAGTGTTTGGGTCTGATCTGCTATTTAGCTTGTCCAGCACAATATTGTGGGCTGAATGGCCTGTTCCTCAGATATACTCTTGTGCTGTACCATGTTCTAATCTCTTCAACATTGAAATCGAACTCGCATTCACCACTTGTGCTGGCAGCTCGTTCCACACTCCCACCACCCTGTGAGTGAAGAAGTTTCCCCCCCATGCTCCCCTTAAACTTCTCACCTTTCACCCTTAACCCATGACCTCTGGTTGTCATCCCACTCAATCTCAGTGGAAAAAGTCTGCTTGCATTTACCCTATCTATACCCCTCATAATTTTGTATGTCTCTGTCAAAACCTCTCTCAATCTTCTGCCTTCCAAGGGATAAAGTGCTAACCTATTCAATCTCTTCATACAACTCAGGCTACTGAGTGCATGCATACTTAGATAATGAATTTACTTTAGGTCTTCTCTGGTTCTCCTGGGTTTGACCTTTGTCACAGGGACCACCTCAGCAGTGGCTTTAAACTCCTGAAGCTTTGGAGAGGGAGCAGAAGAGGTTCACCAGGATGCTGCCTGGCTCAGAGGGCACGTGCTATCACGAGAGGCTGGATAAACTCGGGTTGTTTTCTCTGGAGTGTCGGAGGCTGAGGGCAGATCTCTTAGAGGTTTATAAGATTATGAGAGGCATAGATAGAGTGGACAGGGAGTATCTGTTTCCCAGGGTTGAGATGTCCAATACCAGAGGACATGCATTGAGGGTGAGAGGGGGTAGGTTCAAGGGGGATGTGAGGGGTAAGTTTTTTACTCAGAGAGTGGTGGATGCCTGGAATGTGCTGCCTGGTACGTGGTAGAGGCAAATACATTAGAGGCTTTTCAGAGACGTTTGGATAGACACCTGGATGTGAGGAAGATGGAGGGATGTGGACATGGTGTAGGGAGGAGGGGTTAGTGTTTGGGTGTTTTTGATTTGTCTTTTAACTGGTTCAGCACAACATTGAGGGCCGAATGGCCTGTTCCTGTGCTGTACTCTGCTATATAAGTAAGTGATTCTGATTTGATTAGGCCGCCCTTTTACCACCACATACACCATGGGCTGAATGTCCCCCCGCCCCCCAAAGCTTTGTAAATTTTCCACGTTTCTAGCAGCCCTATTATTAAATCAGTTTATGAAATGATAATGTCTCCACATCATTCACGCTTTGCATTTAAGTGAACGGCCTGTGGTTGTTTGCAAACAGCAGTTCCACACCTCCTGTTTATTAATGTTTGTAATTTAAACCTGTTACTGCGAAGACCTGTCTGGGCAAGCACTCTCAAGGCAATATGTGACTGCTCAGATCCTAATACACCACCGTCTAATACCCTGGCCCATCAGAAAGAGGAGTGACAGGTTAACCTCGCGGAGGTCTGCCTGTACGGTAATTGCCCCTCTGACCCTCGGGCTCTGATGTGTTAGTGGGCTTGAACTGCTGCCCTGGATCTGAGGTCTGGACTTGGGGGGTGGGGGGGGGGAGGGAATCACGCTGTTCAAAGGAGCGGGACCTAATGAGACATTAAAGTGATGACGAAAGGGAGGGGACACAGACAGGGAGACATGCAGAGAAACCACCTCACCTCCCATCTCAGAGAATCTGTCAAAGTCACGGAGAGAATGGCATAGACAGAGAGAGAGGTAAAGTAATTCTAGAGTCAAAGAGAAATAGGCCCTTCTTGTCCATTCCAAAACCACTTAAGCTGCCTTCTCTGATCAACCATAGCCCTCAGTACACCTACCATCCAGGTACCTATCCAAACATCTCATAATCATAGAAATCGAGCTCACATGCACCACTTCCACTGCAGTTCGTTCCATACTCTCACCTCCTTCTGAGTGAAGAAGTTTCCCCTCATATTTCCCTTCAACTTTTCACCTTTCACTCTTAACCCATGACCCCTGGTTGTAGTCCCACCCAATGTCAGTGGAAAAGGCCTGCTTGCATTTACCCTATATATACCCCTCTTAATTTTGTATACCTCTATCAAATCTCCTCAATCTTCTACATTCCAAGGAATAAAATCCCACCCTATTCAGTCTTTCCTTATAAGTCAGGTCCTCTAGTCCCAGCAACATCTTGATAAATTTTATCCGCACTCTTTCAGCCTTATTTACATCTTTCTTGTCGGTCGAGGTGTTCACGAGTGGTAGAGAATATGCAAAGATAATGGAAATGTGTTTATAATAAAATGGAATTTGTTGTATATCGGTGCCATTTTCTACATTGCATGACACTGTAACCAAACAGTAGAAAGTCTGCAGATGCTGGAAATCCAGAGCAATACACACAAAATTCTGCAGAAACTCAAAGGGTTATGAAGGGTTTTGACCCAAAAACTGTTTATTCCTCTCCAAAGATGCTGCCTGACCTGCTGAGTTCCTCCAGCATTTTGTGCATGTGACCCCTGACTGCCATTTCCAACTTCAACTGTTCCATTTAGTATCAGGGAGCGTCAGAATCAGGTTTATTATCACTGGCATGTGGCGTGAAATTTGCTAACTTAGTCTCTATGGTATACAACCTGCAATTCTTATTCTTCACAGACAATTTAATATCAGAGACTGTATACAGTATACAGCCTGAAATTCATACTCCTCACAGACAATTTAATATCAGAGACAGTATACAGCCTGAAATTCATACTCCTCACAGACAATTTAATATCAGAGACTGTATACAGTATACAGCCTGAAATTCGTACTCCTCACAGACAATTTAATATCAGAGACTGTATACAGTATACAGCCTGAAATTCGTACTCCTCACAGACAATTTAATATCAGAGACTGTATACAGTATACAGCCTGAAATTCGTACTCCTCACAGACAATTTAATATCAGAGACTGTATACAGTATACAGCCTGAAATTCTTACTCCTCACAGACAATTTAATATCAGAGACTGTATACAGCCTGAAATTCGTACTCCTCACAGACAATTTAATATCAGAGACTGTATACAGTACACAGCCTGAAATTCGTACTCCTCACAGACAATTTAATATCAGAGACTGTGTACAGTATACAGCCTGAAATTCATACCCCTCACAGACAATTTAATATCAGAGACTGTATACAGTATACAGCCTGAAATCCTTACTCCTCACAGACAATTTAATATCAGAGACTGTGTACAGTATACAGCCTGAAATTCATACCCCTCACAGACAATTTAATATCAGAGACTGTGTACAGTGTACAGCCTGAAATTCATACTCCTCACAGAGAATTTAATATCAGAGACTGTATACAGTATACAGCCTGAAATTCATACTCCTCACAGAGAATTTAATATCAGAGACTGTATACAGTATATAGCCTGAAATTCGTACTCCTCACAGACAATTTAATATCAGAGAATGTATACAGTATACAGCCTGAGATTCATACTCCTCACAGACAATTTAATATCAGAGACTGTGTAGAGTATACAGCCTGAAATTCGTACTCTTCACCTTAGAGTTAGCAGTACGATTTCTGCAGTTTGAAAATGGTGTGGAGATTGGGGGTGACAGGATGGCATCAGACAACAGATGTTATTGGTAAAATTGGGGAAATTTTTAGTGAATAGAGATCAATGTGTCCCTGTTTTTTCTCTTTTCAGGGTGAACGGGCTCTCTCAGTGCCCCTGGCCCGCAGCTGCATTCAAACTGTGGTTCTTTGCGGTGGAGGGACCGGCACCTGGGGCTCAGTGTGGGGCCATTTCTCGATATACCAAGGGCACGGTCCTGTGGAACAGCTGATTCTGTGCTGGTGCCGCTGACTGAAGCGTCACGGGAGAAAACAGAATATTGGGAAGGGGCTTTGTAATTCTTTGTCTCTCTCTCTCATTGGCGGGGGAGAGTTTGTTGCCGATTCTCGAGTTGGAGAACCCAGAAAAAGTGGTGCCGCAGACTTGAACACTGTAAATCGTTGAGTGGCTTGTTTTTGTAGGTCTGCCCTCTCGCTGTGTGACAGCTCTCTGCCCCTCTATTAGGGAGTCTGTGCCGTGTCAAATTGCTGGGTGAGCAACGGTTTATGTCGGACTGCAGATCACGGTCTCTCTTTGGAGAGCTTTGCTGGTGGGTAGCGGGCACTGGTGCTTCCTGCTGAACTGCGGGCGGGGGGTAGGCTGATGCTTTGCTAAAGTTTGTGGAGAAGGCGGCTTGGGGATTCTAGTATTTCCACTGTCACTCATTCTTTGGAGTACTCTTCTGGTTTTTCATGGACGTCTGTGAAGGGCAAGAATTTCAGATTGTATATTGTATACCTTCTCCAATAATAAATGGAACTATTAAATGACTGGATTTGTGAAGGGGTTTGTCATGTCCAATCTGGGGCAGCTCACTCACCTTTGATCCCCACAGGACACTCAGCTCTCACATGTGGGGTTGAGAGGGATAATAAATTAGCCATGATGGAATGACAGAGCAGACTCGATGGGCTGAATGGCCTAATTCTGCTCCTGTGTCTTACAATCCTATGAGCAACTCGAGATCTGAAAGGCAGGGGTGGTGTGCTAAACTGTAAAACTGTGGACAGAGGAAACTGAAAGTACTTGGAGTATCGTGAGCTATTTGGGGCCAAGGTCTCAGGAGAGAGGGTCTGAGGATGTTCACAAGGTGGCCATCTTGGTTGGCATGATTGAGTTGGACCCCAAGATCTCATTGAAATCTACTGGATACCAAAAGGCTCTGACAGAGTGGACATGGAGTGGATGTTTCCACCATTTGGGGAGCCTAGGACCAGAGGGCACAACCTCAGAATAAAGGGACTGAGATGAGGAAATTAGTCAGCTTCAGTGTAGTAAATCTTTAGAATCCATTGCTACAGAGGCCAAGTGACAGGATGTATTCGAGGCAAATTTTGACAGACTCTTGATTGGTAAGTGGGTGAAAGATAACATGGAAATAGAGGAGAATGGGGTGGAAAATATTCAGCCATGATTGAATGGTCTGGTAGACTTGGTGGACCCAACAGCCGAATTCTGCTTCTATACCTTGTGGTCTTATGGACTGGTAAGCAGGAGCTGAATGTCCTTTTGCTGTGATGTATATCCTATGGCCCTGCACTATGACAACCAATGTTGAACGTACATTCAGTGGCCACTTTATTGGACATCTCCTGTACCAAAAAAAAAAGTGGCCACTGAGTGTATGTTCACGGTTTTTCTGTTGCCGTAGCCCATCCACTTCAAGGTTCAGTATGTTGTGCCTTCAGAGATGCTCTTCTGCCCACCTCTGTTGTAATGCATTAGTATTTTGATAGTCTCTGACTATCCACACGATCAATGCCTCTCATCATCTTATACACCTCTATCAGGTCACCTCTCATCTTCCATCGCTCCAAGGAGAAAAGGCCGAGTCCATTCAACCTATTCTCGTAAGGCATGCTCCCCAACCCAGGCAACATCCTCTGCACTCTGTCTATAGTACTTACATTCTTCCTCTAGCGAGGCGACCAGAACTAAAGTTGGTACTCCAAGTGGGGTCTGAGCAAGGTCTATATAGCTTTAACATTTCCTGACGGCTCTTGAGCTCAAACCCACAGCTGATGAAGGCCAGCACACCGTACACCTTCTTAACGACACCGTCAACCTGTGCAGCAGCTTTGAGTATCTTATGGACACGGACCCCAAGATCTTCCTGATATTCCTCACTGCCAAGAGTCTTACCACGATATTCTGTCTTCAAATTTGACCTACCGAAATGAACAACTTCACACTTATCTGGGTTGAACTCCATCTGCCAGTTCTGCATCCTATCGATGTCCCGCTGTAACCTCTGACAACCCTCCAGACTATCCACAACACCCCCAACCTTTGTGTCATCAGCAAACTTACTAACCCACCCTTCTACTTCTTCATCCAGGTCATTTATAAAAATCACAAAGAGGAAGGGTCCCTGCAAAACACCACTGGTCACCAACCTCCATGCAGAATATGAACCATCTACAAACACCCTTTGCGTCTGTGGCAAGCCAATTCTGGATCCACAAAGCAAGACTCATTGTATCCCATACCTCCTTACTTTCTGAATGAGCCTTACTTGGGGCACCTGATCAAATGCCTTGCTGAAATCCATATACACTATATCCACTGCTCTACCTTCAATGTGTTTTCTTACATCCCCAAAGAATTCAACCGGGCTTGTAAGGCCTGATCTGCCCTTGACAAAGCCATGCTGACTATTCCTAATCAGATTATGTCTCTCCAAATGCTCATAAATCCAGCCTCTCAGGATCTTCTCCAACAACTTTCCCACCACTAAAGTCAGACTCACTGATCTATAATTTCCTGGGCTACCTCTACTCCCTTTCTTGAACAAGGGAACAACATTTGCAACTTTCCAATCCTCTGGTACCTCTCTCATCCCCATTGATGATGCAAAGATCATCACCAGAGGCTCAGCAATCTCCTCCCTCACCTCCCACAGCAGTCTGGGTACATCTCATCTGGTCCCAGCGACTTAGCTAATTTAATGCTTTTCAAAAGCTCCAGCACATCCTCTTTCTTAATGTCTATATGCTGAAGCGTTTCAGTCCGCTGTAAGTCATCCCCACAATTGCCGAGGTCCTTTTCCCCGGTGAATACTGAAGCAAAGTATTCATTAAGTACTCCGCTACCTCCTCTGACTCTATGCACACATTTCCACTATTGCACCTGCTCGGTCCTATTCTCACAGGGCTCGTCCTCTTGTTCTTCACAATACTTGTAGAATGCCCTGGGGTTTTCCTTAATCCTGCCCGCCAAGGCCTTCTCATGGCCCCTTTTGGCTCTTCTAATTTCATTCTTAAACTCCTTCCTGCTAGCCTTATAACCCTCTAGACCTCCATCATTACCTAGTTTTTTTGAACCTTTCGTAAGCTTTTCTTTTCTTCTTGACTAAATTTTCAACAGCCTTTGCACACCATGGTTCCTGTACCCTACCATCCTTGCCCTGTCTCATTGGAATGTACCTATGCAGAACGCCACACAAATATCCCCTGAGCATTTGCCACATTTCTGCCGTAGATTTCCCTGAGAACATCTGTTCCCAATTTATGCTTCCAAGTTCCTGCCTGATAGCCTCATATTTCCCCTTACTCCAATTAAGTGCTTTCCTAACTTGTCTATTCCTATCCAATGCAAATTGTAAAGGAGATAGAATTGTGATCATTATCTCCAAAATGCTCTCCCACTGAGAGATCTGACACCTGACCAGGTTCATTTCCCAATACCAGATCAAGTACAGCCTCCCCTCCTGTAGGCTTATCTACATATTGTATCAGGAAACCTTCCTGAACACCTAACAAACTCCACCCCATCTAAACCCCTTGCTCTAGGAGATGCCAGTCAATATTAGGAAAATTAAAATCACCCATCACAACAACCCTATTATTATTGCATCATTCCAAAATCTGCCTCCCTATTTGCTCCTCGATGTCTCTGTTAGTATTGTGGGGGGCTCCATAAAAAATACCTAGTCGAGTTATTGCCCCCTTCCTGTTACTGACTCGGTAGACAATTCCTCCATGACTTCCTCCTTTTCTGCAGCCGTGACACAATCTCTGATCAGCAGTGCCATGCCCCATCTCTCTTGCCTCCCTCCCTGTCCTCTCTGAAACATCTAAAGCCCGGCACACTCAGCAGCCATTCCTGCCCCTGACATCCCTCTTTGTAATAGCCACAAAATCATAGTTCCACGTATTGATCCACATCTGCCTTGTTTATGATACTCCTAGCATTGAGGCAGACACATTTCAAATCGTCTGGCTGAGTGCATCTTTGTTCTAACATCTGCCTATCCTCACAAACTCCCTACAGGCTTGTGCTCCAACCTCCCCACCATCTGATTCTTCACTTAAGTTCCCACCCTCCCTGCAAATCTAGTTTAAACCCTCCCCAGTAGCATTAGCAAACCTCCCTCCCAGGATATTGGTTCCCCTCCAGTTCAAGTGCAACCCGTCCCAATTGTACAGGTCACCCCTTCCCCAGAAAGGATAACACTTCACCGTTATGTGCCCGCCACTCTCTCCTACAACTTAAACTGGTCCACGGGGCCCATAAGACCAAGGATAAGTTGTCTCGTTTTTATTTAGATATATCTCTGTATTGTGATAAATGTAATAATGGAGAAGCTTCATTCATTCATATATTTTGATCACGCCCGAGTCTTGGAAAATACTGGAAAGAAGTATTTCAAACTTTCTCGATACTTTTCAAAGTAAACTTTAAGCCTAATCCTTTGACCACTTTATTTGGTTTTGTTGGAGGGAAGGATATTATTTTGGAGTTATCTGACTTTGCACGTTTTGGCTTTTATTTCTCTTATGGCCAGAAGGACGCTCTTGCTTAAATGGAAATATGCGCCCACCCCCCAATCATACCCAATGGTTATGTGATGTGATGTCATGTTTGAATTTAGAGAAGATTCGACGTTCAATCTCTGAATCTGGTCAAGACTTTCATACATTGTGGGGACCTTTTCTGAATTATTTTCAAAACCTTTAATTTGCTGTTAAAGCACAGCTGATGACTAATAATTTTTTTCCCTTTTTTTCTTCACTAATCAGCTTCGGTCTTGGTAGTGGGTTAGATTTTTTTATATAATAAAATTACTATATTTCAATGTTACGAATTAATCAATCTGTATGAATATTGGGTAAGGAGTCTATATATGATTTAGTATAATGTATCGATTTTTTTGTCTTGTACTCTGTATTCTTATATGTAAATTAATAAAAATATTGGGAAAGAAAAGAAAAAGTTCCAATGATCCAAAGACTTTAAACCCTGCCCCCTGCACCATCTCCTCAGCCACTCATTCACCTGCACTATCCTCCCGCTCTGACTCTCACTAGCCTGTGGCACTGGGGGTAATCCAGAGATTACCGCCTTGGAGGTCCTACTCTTCAACCTACTTCCTAACTCCCTAAACTCGCTGCGCAGGACCTCTACCCCTCTCCTGCCCCCCATGTCATTGGTACCAACTTGTACCACGACCTCCGGCTGCTCACCCTCCCCTTCAAGAATATTCAGCAACCGGTCAGAGACATCCTCAAGCCTAGCACCCAGGAGACAACACACTACCCTGGTGTCTATTTTACTGCTGCAGACTCTCCTGCCTGTCCCCCCACTGCTCCACCAGACCTCACCCCACTCTTCTGAGGCTCCGAACCGACCACAGTGCTACTGGTCAGGCTGCCGCTGCCTTGCCCAGATAGGTCAACCCCCCTCAGCAGTATCCAAAGGGGTAAACCTGTTGTTGAGGGGAATGGCCACAGGGTTCTTTGACCCTGCACTAACTTCTTTCTCCGTTCACCAATCTCGGCGTTCTGCACTCTGGGTGTAACCACCTGCTCAAGAATCGTATCAATCGCTTTGCCTCCCGGATGATCCTTAGTTCGTCCAACTCCAGCTCCATAATGCGGTCTTCCAGGAGCTGGAGTTGGCTGCAGTTCCCGCAGGCGCAGACCCTGAGGTTCCATGAATTCCCACGTCCTACAGGAGGAGCACTCCACTGCCATATCTGCCATCCTGCCTGCACTGTCCTATGGGCAAATCGGCAATGATGAAAGGGAAAACTACCCTTCTAACTTGTTTCTTTGACCTCAGCCTCTTCTCGTCAAAGCCTGACACTCCTACTCTCACTGCTGGCCCACTCCCGACAATGGACGACAATATTCCAGGAATGAAAGGGTTATTGCAGAAGGAGCATTTGATGACTCTGGGCCTGTACTCACTGGAATTTAGAAGAATGATGCGGGATCTCATTGAAAACTATCGAATGTTGAAAGGCATCGATAAAGTGGATGTGACAGGATGTCTCCTATTGCAGCAAAACACCTATGCCTCAGAATAGAGGAACATCCATTTAGAACGGAGATGAGGAGGCATTTCTTTAGCCAGAAGGTGGTGAATCCATGGAATTTGTTACCACGGGCAGCTGCGGAGGCCAGGTCATTGTGTATGTTTAAGGCAGAGGTTGATAGATTCTTGATTAGTCAGGGCACGAACGGGGAGAAGGCAGGAGACTGGGGCTGAGATGGAAAATGTATCGGCCATAATGAAATAGTGAAGCAGACTTGATGGGCTGAATGGCCTAATGCTACTCCTATATCTTATGGATGCAGATTCATTCAGCCAAAAGGGTCTGTTACCATGCTGTATCTCTAAATAAAAAAGCTAGAATACAACACATCTCTCTTACCCCAGTTAAATTCCACCTGCCATTCCAGGCCCTCTTCCCCAGATCCCGTCATATAACCTTCCACACCATCCATTTTGGCGATGTCGCCAATCCAAGCCTATGGCTCTGAGGCATGCACCAAAGCCACGTCTTACCTGCACTCTGGACTCGGGGAGATTGATCTTTAGCGCCACCTCTTCCCGCATGAAGATGTCAGGGTAGCGAGTCTTGGCGAAGAGAGACTCCAGGATGTCCAGCTGCGCGCGGGTGAAGGTTGTTCTCTCCCTACGCTGTTTTCGCGGAGTTGCTGAGGCAGAAATCAGGCCAGTCAATTACATTCATAAAACGTTCCCCACTTTCATTTTCATTTTACTGATTCAGCACAGAATAGGCCCTTCCTGCCTTGCAGGCCTCGCCGCCCAGCCTAATCACAGGTCAATTTACAATGACTAGTTGTATAACCGGTACGTCTTTGGGAAGTGGGAGGAAACCAGAGCACCCGGAGGAAACCCACACGGTCACTTGCAAACTCCTTACAGGCAGCGGCAGGAATTGAACCCGGGTCCCCTGTACCGTAAAGTGTTGTGCTAACTGCTACACTACTGTGCCGACCTGGTTTTGCACCTCAGCTTTCCAAAAGAGCTGACCTATGGATATCTACGTACTCGTCTACGTACTGATGCGCAGTAGAGAGCACCCTCACAAGCTGCATCCCCTCAGGGTACAGAAACTGCACTGTGGGGCGCAGGAAAGCTCCACAACGGGGAGTCAAAACTGCCCGCGCATTACCGACAACAGCCTACCCAACGTCAAGGTGATGCACAGAAAGGATACTGGAACGGGCCAGTAACATCATGAACATCACCCACCCTGCTCGTGGACTGTCTGTCCCACACCCATCAGAGAGGATGCTCAATAGTATCCATGGCAGGACCACCAGACTCAAAAACAGTGACTTTCCCCAAGCAGCGAGGCTGATCGACACCCCCACCCACTAACCCACCCCTCCACACCCCCAATCACCCACTAACCCACACCCCCAATCCCCTACTATCCCACCCCTCCACACCCCCAATCACCCACTATCCCACCCCTCCACACCCCCAATCACCCAGTAACCCACCCCTCCACACCCCCAATCACCCACTAACCCACACCCCCACACCCCCACACCCCCAATCCCCTACTATCCCACCCCTCCACACCCCCAATCACCCACTAACCCACCCTTCCACATCCCCAATCACCCACTTACCCACCCCTCCACACCCCCAATCACCCACTAACCCACCCCTCCACACCCCCAATCACCCACTTTCCCACCCCTCTACACCCCAATCACCCACTAACCCACCCCTCCACACCCCCAATCACCCACTAACCCACCCCTCCACACCCCCAATCACCCACTATCCCACCCCTCCACACCCCCAACCACACACTAACCCATGCCTCCACACCCCCAATTACCCACTTTCCCACCCCTCTACACCCCAATCACCCACTAACCCACCCCTCCACACCCCCAATCACCCACTTTCCCACCCCTCTACACCCCAATCACCCACTAACCCACCCCTCCACACCCCCAATCACCCACTAACCCACCCCTCCACACCCCCAATCACCCACTATCCCACCCCTCCACACCCCCAACCACACACTAACCCATGCCTCCACACCCCCAATTACCCACTAACCCACCCCTCCACACCCCCAACCACCCACTAACCCACCCCTCCACACCCCCAACCACCCACTAACCCACCCCTCCACACCCCCAATCACCACTACTTTATCATTTCCTGTCAGGGAGACACATGTATCGTCGTGAACAATCTGTTCATATATAAGCTATCTTATGTCTTAAGCATTTGTATTTATTGTGTTTTTTTAATTCTTATGTTCTTTATCTTTTTTGTGTTTTTTGTGCTGTGTCGGATACAGAATAACAATCATTTCATCTCCTTTATCTATTTATTAGAATACACTACAGGCTCTATTGGTCCTTCAAGCTGTGCCAAACAGCAATCCCCGATTTAACTGCAGCCTAATCACAGGACAATTAGACCACAGACCATAAGACATAGATGCAAAATTAGGCCATTTGGCCCATCGATTCTGCTCCACCATGGCTGATCTTTTCTTTACTCCGCCTCAACACCAGTTTCTGGCCTTTCCCCTGTCTATTCTATCATCTAAATCACTTATATAAAGCATAATAAGAAGTGGTCCCAACACCGACCCCTGCAGAACACCACTAGTCACTGGCAACCAACCAAAAAAGGATCCTTTTATTCCCATTACCATTATACTTTATTGTCACCAAACAATTGATACCAGAGCGTACAATCATCACAGTGATATTTGTTTCTGCGCTTTGCGCTCCCAGAAGAACAAATTGAAATAAATATAATAAAAATTCAAATTATAAATCATAATTAGAAAATAGAAAAGGGAAAGTAAGGTAGTGCAAGTCAGGTCCAGATAATTGGAAGGTACGGCCCAGATCGTTGGGTTCAGATTCCCACTCGTTGCCTCCTACCAATCAGCCAATGCTCTAACTATGTTAGTAACTTTCCTGTAATACCAAGGGCTTTTAACTTGGTAAGCAGCCTCATGTGTGGCACCTTGTCAAAAGCCTTCTGAAAGTCCAAATATACAACGTCCACTATATCCCTTTTATCTATCCTACTTGATAACTTCCACTGCTCGTTATGAAGATGGAAATTAGAAGTTAGTCATCTTCTTGTTTCAGCTTCACCATTTACCATATTGTGGTATTTTGGAAATATTCAAAACATTTAATATTTTAATGTAGAAGTTGTTCTGCTCTTAACTATTTATTTAATTAGGAGTCCATTCATCTACTAATAGCTCTCAAATTGTATGGCCACACACTCAATGATTCAGGAACAGCTTCTTCCCCTCTGCCATCTGATTTCTGAATGGACACTGAACCCACGAACACTACCTCACTACTTTTTTATTTCTGTTTTTTTTTGTACTGCTTATTTTAACTAAACTATTTAATAGACATACATATACTTAATGTACTCAGTTTTTTCTCTATATTTATTTATCATGTATTTCATTGTACTGCTGTCATAAAGTTAACAAAATTCATGACATACGCTGATGGTATTAAAGCTGATTCTGACATGTAAAAATACTTGAAATGTATATGTCATCACGCAACCATGTGATGCGTGAGTGCCTGGCCAAAGGAAACACAAAGTTAGACCTGCACTTCGGACTCCTGTGTCTTCCTTTGAACTAGTTTAATCTCTTGAAGTCACAAAACATAACAGTTCTGACCTTTAAGATCAATCTGATCGTTCCATCCCACATTGCCATTTTAGTTCCACTGCCCATTTCCATATGTCTATCCCTGGCCTCCTCCGCTGTTGTGATGAGGCTACCTTTAGTTTGGATTCCATTTGGGTAGCCTCCAACCTGACGGCATGAACATCGATTTCTCAAACTCCCGGTAATGCCTCCACCACCCCTCCTTCACCATTCCCTGTCCCCTTTTCCCTCTTTCTCCTTATCTCCTTGCCTACCTATCACCTCCCTCTGGTGCTCCTCCCCCCTTTTCTTTCCTCCGTGCCCTTCTGTCTCCTTCACCAATCAACTTTCCAGTTCTTTATTTCATCCCCTCCCTCTTCAGGTGTCACCTTGTGTTTCTCTCCCCCCACCCCCCACATTTTCAATCTACTCCCCAGCTTTTCTTCTCCAGCCCCGCCATTGGGTTTCAGCCTGAAGCGTCAACTGTACTCTTTTCCTGGCCTGCTGAGTTCCTCCAGCGTTTTGTGTGCATTGATTCCCCCATAGGCCTCTGTCTTTCTCTCATCCATGTTATGCAGCAACTCGAAGAGTACGATGCAGGGACCCCCAGCCTTTTTATGCCATGGGCCAACGGCACTGAGCAAGGGAACCCCTGGTTGGTAGTCAGCAGAGTGCAAGGGCCATGGCAAGGTAAATTGGGCGATCAAATATTCCCCTCATGTCTCTTAACGGAGTCAAAGAGCCCTTCAGCCCATCTAGTCCATGTCAACCTGTTCTGCCTATTCCCATTGACCCACAACAGGATCATAGCCCTCATCTCCATCCCATCATGTACAGATGTACAACTTCTCTCAAACCTTGCAATTGGACCCACATCCACCCCTCTGTTGTTAGCTCATTCAACTTTCTCCCCTCCCTCTGACTGAAGAACCCCCTCCCTCAGGTTCACCCTTAATCTATGACTTCTGGTTCTAGTTCCACCCAACCTCAGTGGAAAAAGCCTGCTTGCATTTACCCTGTCTATAACCCTCATAATTTTGTACACCTCCATCAAAGCCCCCCCCCCTTTTTCCTTCGCTCCAGGGAATAAAGTCCTAACCCATTCAATTTTTCCCTATAACTCAGCTCCTCAAGTTTTAGCAGCAACTTTGTAAATTTTCTCCATACTCTTTCAACCTTATTTACATCTTTCCTGTGGTCAGGTGACCAAAACTGCACACAATCCTCCAAATTAGGCCCGACCAATGTCTTAATCATCTTTAATGTAACAGTCCATCTTCTGTACTCCATAACTTGATTTCTGTGCCAAAAGCTTTTTTACAACCCTACCTACCTTTGACGTCACTTTCAACAAATGATGGACCTGTATTCCCAGATCCCTTTGTCCTGCCACACTCCTTGATGCCCTCCCATCCTTTGATAGCCTTCCTCGCTGTTCACGGCTCCCCCAGTCTAGGTGTCATCTGCAAATTGGCTGATGGCTGTGCCCTATCAAGCCTCATTTACCCGTCACCACACCCCTCCCAGGTGTGACCAGTGCTGACTCTCAATGATGGAGACACCAAATGGAAATTCTGGTGCCATTACAGCATGCCCACAATGCTGGGCAAAGAACACAAGACAATAGAACGTGACAAGTAACAGTAGTCAAACAATACCATTCATGGAACCGTAGCGGTTAGTGTAACGATTTCAGCGCCAGCTGTACGATCACGGTTCAATTATACCTTGCATGGGTTTGCTCCTGGTGCTTTGTTTCCTCCCACAGTCCAAAAATACTCATTTCAGCGTTAGTCAGATGTGGGAGCTACCCCCAGCATTTCCTCTGACTGTGTTGGTCATACTCACCAGAGTTTCAAAGAATGACAAGGGGATCTCATTGAAACCTACTGAATATTGAGAGGCTAAGATCAGGGGCTTCTGGCCTTTTTTTATGCCGTGGATCAATACCATTAAGCAAGAGGTTCATGGATACCAGGTTGGAAACCCCTAGCCTAGATAGAGTGGATGTGGAGAGGATGTTTCCTATAGTGGGGGAGTCTAGGACGAGAGGACACAGATAGAGTGGATGTGCAGAGGATGTTTCCTGTAGTGGGGGAGTCTAGGACCAGAGGACACAGATAGAGTGGATGTGGAGAGGATGTTTCTTATAGTGGGGGAGTCTAGGACCAGAGGACACAGATAGAGTGGATGTGGAGAGGATGTTTCCTGTAGTGGGAGAGTCTAGGACCAGAGGACACAGATAGAGTGGATGTGGAGAGGATGTTTCATAATGTGGGGGAGTCTAGGACCTGAGACACAGATAGAGTGGATGTGGAGAGGATGTTTCCTGTAGTGGGAGAGTCTAGGACCAGAGGACACAGATAGAGTGGATGTGGAGAGGATGTTTCCTCTAGTGGGGGAGTCTAGGACCAGAGGACACAGATAGAGTGGATGTGGAGAGGATGTTTCCTGTAGAGGGGGGAGTCTAGGACCAGAGGACACAGATAGAGTGGATGTGGAGAGGATGTTTCCTGTAGAGGGGGGAGTCTAGGACCAGAGGACACAGATAGAGTGGATGTGGAGAGGATGTTTCCTGTAGAGGGGGGAGTCTAGGACCAGAGGACACAGAGTGGATGTGGAGAGGATGTTTCCTGTAGAGGGGGGAGTCTAGGACCAGAGGACACAGATAGAGTGGATGTGGAGAGGATGTTTCCTATAGAGGGGGGAGTCTAGGACCAGAGGACACAGATAGAGTGGATGTGCAGAGGATGTTTCCTGTAGAGGGGGGAGTCTAGGACCAGAGGACACAGATAGAGTGGATGTGGAGAGGATGTTTCCTGTAGAGGGGGGAGTCTAGGACCAGAGGACACAGATAGAGTGGATGTGGAGAGGATGTTTCCTGTAGAGGGGGGAGTCTAGGACCACAGATAGAGTGGATGTGGAGAGGATGTTTCCTATAGAGGGGGGAGTCTAGGACCAGAGGACACAGATAGAGTGGATGTGCAGAGGATGTTTCCTGTAGAGGGGGGAGTCTAGGACCAGAGGACACAGATAGAGTGGATGTGGAGAGGATGTTTCCTATAGTGGGGGAGTCTAGGACGAGAGGACACAGATAGAGTGGATGTGCAGAGGATGTTTCCTATAGTGGGGGAGTCTAGGACGAGAGGACACAGATAGAGTGGATGTGCAGAGGATGTTTCCTGTAGTGGGGGAGTCTAGGACCAGAGGACACAGATAGAGTGGATGTGGAGAGGATGTTTCTTATAGTGGGGGAGTCTAGGACCAGAGGACACAGATAGAGTGGATGTGGAGAGGATGTTTCCTGTAGTGGGAGAGTCTAGGACCAGAGGACACAGATAGAGTGGATGTGGAGAGGATGTTTCATAATGTGGGGGAGTCTAGGACCTGAGACACAGATAGAGTGGATGTGGAGAGGATGTTTCCTGTAGTGGGAGAGTCTAGGACCAGAGGACACAGATAGAGTGGATGTGGAGAGGATGTTTCCTCTAGTGGGGGAGTCTAGGACCAGAGGACACAGATAGAGTGGATGTGGAGAGGATGTTTCCTGTAGAGGGGGGAGTCTAGGACCAGAGGACACAGATAGAGTGGATGTGGAGAGGATGTTTCCTGTAGAGGGGGGAGTCTAGGACCAGAGGACACAGATAGAGTGGATGTGGAGAGGATGTTTCCTATAGTGGGGGAGTCTAGGACCAGAGGACACAGATAGAGTGGATGTGGAGAGGAAGTTTCATTACGGTGGGGGAGTCTAGGACCAGAGGACACAGATAGAGTGGATGTGGAGAGGATGTTTCCTATAGTGGGGGAGTCTAGGACCAGAGGACACAGATAGAGTGGATGTGGAGAGGATGTTTCCTGTAGTGGGAGAGTCTAGGACCAGAGGACACAGATAGAGTGGATGTGGAGAGGATGTTTCCTATAGTGGGGGAGTCTAGGACCAGAGGACACAGATAGAGTGGATGTGGAAAGGATGTTTCCTGTAGTGGGAGAGTCTAGGACCAGAGGACACAGATAGATTGATGTGGAGAGGATGTTTCCTATAGTGGGGGAGTCTAGGACCAGAAGACACAGATAGAGTGGATGTGGAGAGGATGTTTCCTATAGTGGGGGAGTCTAGGACCAGAGGACACAGATAGAGTGGATGTGGAGAGGATGTTTCCTATGGTGGGGGAGTCTAGGACCAGAGCGGACAGATAGAGTGGATGTGGAGAGGATGCTTCCTATGGTGGGGGAGTCTAGGACCAGAGGACACAGATAGAGTGGATGTGGAGAGGATGTTTCCTCTAGTGGGGGAGTCTAGGACCAGAGGACACAGATAAAGTGGATGTGGAGAGGATGTTTCCTATAGTGGGGGAGTCTAGGACCAGAGGACACAGATAGAGTGGATGTGGAGAGGATGTTTCCTGTAGTGGGGGGCGTCCAGGACCACAGGACACAGATAGAGTGGATGTGGAGAGGATGTTTCCTGTAGTGGGGGGAGTCTAGGACCAGAGGACACAGATAGAGTGGATGTGGAGAGGATGTTTCCTATAGTGGGGGGAGTCTAGGACCAGAGGACACAGATAGAGTGGATGTGGAGAGGATGTTTCCAGTAGTGGGGGAGTCTAGGACCAGAGGACACAGATAGAGTGGATGTGGAGAGGATGTTTCCTATAGTGGGGAAGTCTAGGATCAGAGGACACAGATAGAGTGGATTGGAGAGGATGTTTCCTATAGTGGGGGAGTCTAGGACCAGAGGACACAGATAGAGTGGATGTGGAGAGGATGTTTCCTATGGTGGGGGAGTCCAGGACCAGAGGACACAGATAGAGTGCATGTGGAGAGGATGTTTCCTATAGTGGGGGAGTCTAGGACCAGAGGACACAGATAGAGTGGATATGGAGAGGATGTTTCCTATAGTGGGGAAGTCTAGGACCAGAGGACACAGATAGAGTGGATGTGGAGTGGATGTTTCCTATGGTGGGGGGGGGGGTCTAGAACCAGAGGGGACAGTTAGAGTGGATGTGGAGAGGATGTTTCCTATAGTGGGGGAGTCTAGGACCAGAGGACACAGATAGAGTGGATGTGCTGAGGATGTTTCCTATAGTGGGGGAGTCTAGGACCAGAGGACACAGATAGAGTGGATGCGGAGAGGATGTTTCCTATAGTGGGAGAGTCTAGGACCGGAGGACACAGATAGAGTGGATGTGGAGAGGATGTTTCCTATAGTGGGGGAGTCTAGGACCAGAGGACACAGATAGAGTGGATGTGCAGAGGATGTTTCCTGTAGAGGGGGGAGTCTAGGACCAGAGGACACAGATAGAGTGGATGTGCAGAGGATGTTTCCTGTAGAGGGGGGAGTCTAGGACCAGAGGACACAGATAGAGTGGATGTGGAGAGGATGTTTCCTATAGTGGGGGAGTCTAGGACGAGAGGACACAGATAGAGTGGATGTGCAGAGGATGTTTCCTATAGTGGGGGAGTCTAGGACCAGAGGACACAGATAGAGTGGATGTGGAGAGGATGTTTCTTACAGTGGGGGAGTCTAGGACCAGAGGACACAGACAGAGTGGATGTGGAGAGGATGTTTCCTATAGTGGGGTAGTCTAGGACCAGAGGACACAGATAGAGTGGATGTGGAGAGGATGTTTCCTATAGTGGGGGAGTCTAGGACCAGAGGACACAGACAGAGTGGATGTGGAGAGGATGTTTCCTATAGCGGGGGCAGTCTAGGACCAGAGGACACAGATAGAATGGATTTGGAGAGGATGTTTCCTATAGTGGGGGAGTCTAGGACCAGAGGACACAGACAGAGTGGATCTGGAGAGGATGTTTCCTATAGTGGGGGAGTCTAGGACCAGAGGATACAGATAGAGTGGATATGGAGAGGATGTTTCCTATAGTGGGGAAGTCTAGGACCAGAGGACACAATAGAGTGGATGTGGAGAGGATGTTTCCTATAGTGGGGGAGTCTAGGACCAGAGGACACAGATAGAGTGGATGTGGAGTGGATGTTTCCTATGGTGGGGGGTGGGGGGTCTAGGACCAGAGGGGACAGTTAGAGTGGATGTGGAGAGGATGTTTCCAATAGTGGGGGAGTCGAGGACCAGAGGACACAGATAGAGTGGATGTGGAGAGGATGTTTCCTATAGTGGGGGAGTCTAGGACCAGAGGACACAGATAGAGTGGATGTGGAGTGGATGTTTCCTATGGTGGGGGGGGGGTCTAGGACCAGAGGACACAGACAGAGTGGATGTGGAGAGGATGTTTCCTATAGCGGGGGCAGTCTAGGACCAGAGGACACAGATAGAGTGGATGTGGAGAGGATGTTTCCTATGGTGGGGGAGTCTAGGACCAGAGGACACAGATAGAGTTGATGTGCTGAGGATGTTTCCTATAGTGGGGGAGTCTAGGACCAGAGGACACAGATAGAGTGGATGTGGAGAGGATGTTTCCTATGGTGGGGGAGTCTAGGACCAGAGGGGACAGATAGAGTGGATGTGGAGAGGATGTTTCCTGTAGTGGGGGAGTCTAGGACCAGAGGACACAGATAGAGTGGATGTGGAGAGGATGTTTCCTATAGTGGGGGAGTCTAGGACCAGAGGACACAGATAGAGTGGATGTGGAGAGGATGTTTCCTATAGTGGGGGAATCTAGGACCAGAGGACACAGAGTGGATGTGGAGAGGATGTTTCCTATAGTGGGGGAATCTAGGACCAGAGGACACAGAGTGGATGTGGAGAGGATGTTTCCTATAGTGGGGGAGTCTAGGACCAGAGGACACAGATAGAGTGGATGTGGAGAGGATGTTTCCTATGGTGGGGGAGTCTAGGACCAGAGGGGACAGATAGAGTGGATGTGGAGAGGATGTTTCCTGTAGTGGGGGAGTCTAGGACCAGAGGACACAGATAGAGTGGATGTGGAGAGGATGTTTCCTATAGTGGGGGAGTCTAGGACCAGAGGACACAGATAGAGTGGATGTGGAGAGGATGTTTCCTATAGTGGGGGAATCTAGGACCAGAGGACACAGATAGAGTGGATGTGGAGAGGATGTTTCCTAAGGTGGGGGAGTCTAGGACCAGAGGGGACATATAGAGTGGATGTGGAGAGGATGTTTCCTATAGTGGGGGAGTCTAGGTCCAGAGGACACAGATAGAGTGGATGTGGAGAGGATGTTTCCTATAGTGGGGGAGTCTAGGTCCAGAGGACACAGATAGAGTGGATGTGGAGAGGATGTTTCCTATAGTGGGGAGTCTAGGACCAGAGGACACAGATAGAGTGGATGTGGAGAGGATGTTTCCTTTAGTGGGGGAGTCGAGGACCAGAGGACACAGATAGAGTGGATGTGGAGAGGATGTTTCCTATAGTGGAGGAGTCTAGGACCAGAGGACACAGATAGAGTGGATGTGGAGAGGACGTTTCCTATAGTGGTGGAGTCTAGGACCAGAGGACACAGATAGAGTGGATGTGGAGAGGATGTTTCCTATAGTGGGGAGTCTAGGACCAGAGGACACAGATAGAGTGGATGTGGAGAGGATGTTTCCTATAGTGGGGGAGTCGAGGACCAGAGGACACAGATAGAGTGGATGTGGAGAGGATGTTTCCTATAGTGGAGGAGTCTAGGACCAGAGGACACAGATAGAGTGGATGTGGAGAGGATGTTTCCTATAGTGGGGGTGTCTAGGACCAGAGGACACAGATAGTGGATGTGGAGAGGATGTTTCCTGTAGTGGGAGAGTCTAGGACCAGAGGACACAGATAGAGTGGATGTGGAGAGGATGTTTCCTATGGTGGGGGAGTCTAGGACCAGAGGACACAGAGAGAGTGGATGTGGAGAGGATGTTTCCTACAGTGGGGGAGTCTAGGACCAGAGGACACAGATAGAGTGGATGTGGAGAGGACGTTTCCTATAGTGGTGGAGTCTAGGACCAGAGGACACAGATAGAGTGGATGTGGAGAGGATGTTTCCTACAGTGGGGGAGTCTAGGACCAGAGGACACAGATAGAGTGGATGTGGAGAGGACGTTTCCTATAGTGGGGGAGTCTAGGACCAGAGGACACAGATAGAGTGGATGTGGAGAGGATGTTTCCTGTAGTGGGAGAGTCTAGGACCAGAGGACACAGATAGATTGATGTGGAGAGGATGTTTCCTATAGTGGGGGAGTCTAGGACCAGAGGACACAGATAGAGTGGATGTGGAGAGGATGTTTCCTATAGTGGGGGAGTCTAGGACCAGAGGACACAGATAGAGTGGATGTGGAGAGGATGTTTCCTGTAGAGGGGGAGTCTAGGACCAGAGGACACAATAGAGTGGATGTGGAGAGGATGTTTCCTATACTGGGGGAGTCTAGGACCAGAGGACACAGATAGAGTGGATGTGGAGAGGATGTTTCCTATAGTGGGGGAGTCTAGGACCAGAGGACACAGATAGAGTGGATGTGGAGAGGATGTTTCCTATAGTGGGGGAGTCTAGCACGAGAGGACACAGATAGAGTGGATGTGGAGAGGATGTTTCCTATGGTGGGGGAGTCTAGGACCAGAGGACACAGAAGAGAGGGACATCCATTTAGAATGGAGATGAGGAGGAATTTCTTTAACCAGAGTGTGGTGAATCTGTGGAATTCATCGCCGCAGACAGCTGTGGATGCAGGACATTGGGTATATTTAAGGCAGGTTTATAGGTTCCTGATTAGGAAGGGTGTCAAAGGTTATGAGGAGAATGAGGTTGAGAGGGATAGAAAATCAACCATGAATGAATGGCAGAGCAGAATCAATGGGCTGAATGGCCTAATTCTCCTATTTCTTACGGTCTCATATGAGATGGAATTATAGAAAAGTACAGTACAAAAGGCCCTTCTGCCTATCTAGTCCATGATGAGCCATTTAAACTGCCTTCTCCCATTGACCTGCACCAGGACCACAGCACGCCATACCCCTACCATTCACACACCTATCAAACCTCTTAAACGTTGAAATCAAGCTCCCATGCATCACTTGTGCTGGCAGCTCATTCCACACTCTCACCACTCTCTGAGTGAAGAAATTTCCTCTCAATTTCTTCTTAAACTGTTCACCCTTAACCCATGACCTCTGGTTGTAATTCCGACCAACCAATGGAAAAAGCCTGCTTACATTTACCCTATCTATACCCCTCATAATTTTGTATACCTCTATCGAATCTCCTCTCAATCTTCTCTGTCCCAAGGAGTAAAGTTGCTTTATAACTCAGCTCCTCCTCCAGTCCCCACAATATCCTTGTAAACTTACCAAAGAAAAACACCGGCTCTGCCTTGCTCTTATGACTAAAGTACTTTTGAAAATCTGTTCTGGTTAAAATATTTTGCATCCCAATTAATCACAAGTTTTGGCGAATGTGGGAGGAGCTACAGATGGTGTCGGGGGGCAACTTCTCCCAGCCCGTCAGCGGAACAACTTAAATTCTTTTTTCCTAATGGTTCTTTTCCACCCACAGTGAGCAGTTTGGCCCCTTCCCGCTGTGAAAGGAGTGATGAGAGAGAGATGTAATGTATGGCTCTATTTCTTTTAGAGCAATGAACCCCCCCCCCACCCCCACCAGTATTGATCTGTCGCCTGTGCATGCGTTGTTGTCTACCCATGTGCATTATTTTCTCTCTCTCTCTCTGCAATGTGAAAACACCAGACATCTCTCGCGTACGAGTTTTTATTTAATTGATATGTAGTTATGCACAGACACAACAAATTGGCTATGAGTACGAACCTGAATGTCTGAGAATACCACGAACTGCACCGATAGTGACGGGACAAACCAGCAAGAGTTAAACAGCACGAGAAAGCCGAATGATACATGAGCAACTGTGAAAGATGCACTGAATATACAGTGAAAAAGACGTGGCCATGGCTACAGTCAGGAAGGCTGACAAATTTGAAAGCACTAATGAAGGTTGGGAGTTGTCTGTCGAGAGAGTTGAACTGTCTTGTAACAGAAACAACAAGAAAGCCCTTATGTTTCTTTGCTTAATGGTGGAAAGACATACAGTCTCTTGGGCAACTTAGTAACCCCTGAAAAGCCACCAAGCAGGAGCTTCAATGAAATTGTTACAATTTTACAAAATCACTGGCACCCTGAGCCGTTGACAA
Source organism: Hypanus sabinus (assembly GCF_030144855.1). NCBI lineage: Eukaryota > Metazoa > Chordata > Chondrichthyes > Myliobatiformes > Dasyatidae > Hypanus > Hypanus sabinus. The sequence goes on from NC_082716.1 coordinate 111,071,294, forward strand.
TAGCTGAGAGATTTAGATTTCACAAAAGAACCAGTCAAAGGATGAAAGCATTTCTAAATACATCGCAGAACTGCGCTAACTTTCCCCGTAATGTGACCTTACAGATGGATTTTCTGGTGCATTAAGGGACAGGCTTGTACATGGTCAAAGCACTCAAATAAAGCAATTGGCACTAAGTGTCCCCGAATGGTGCAAAAAGGCAAAAATGTTACTGATGTGGCAAATCCCCCCCGTGGTGAAAATGACCGATGTTTCAAAGGAAAAGACTGCAGAAAGCGTCACAAGATCACACAGAAAGAATGTGCAATGCAGACAAAAACTGAGTGAAAAATCTAAGAAAATATATAAAGTTACCAAATGTAAAATAGAATCAGACAACAGAGTCAGATAAAGGTGAACTGTCATGCCTGGAACTGCATCGTAATACTGAAGTGGATCACAATAGATGTGTCAGGTGTAAAACTGAAAATGGAGCTGGACACAGGGTCAGCTTTATCCATAATTCCAGAGGCTGACTACAACGGACTGCTTTCTAAGATACCATTGGAGAAGAACTCAGTGATGGTGATGACCTACACAAAGTGTCTCTCAAAGGCAAACTGAAAGTAAATGTGAAGTATGGAAGCCAAACACAATAGTTAGAACTTTATGTATTGAAAAGCGGAGGGCCAGCGCTTCTCAGGTGTAAATGTTTGGGAAAAACCCAACTAGGCTGGCACTGAATCCAAACTCTCAGTGTGGCATTAAAAGGCACCTGCAGCCCAAATGGTAGCACTAACCAGAGGCTGTCACAGCTGCTAATGCCAATCAGGTGTTTGAGAAGGGAATAGATAAACAGATGGAAGACGTGGCCAGAAATTGTTCAGGATGCCAAAAAGTAATGCCCGTGGGAGTGATCACATTCACCATGGCAAAGGGTGCTTATTGACTTTGCTGGGCCATTCATGGATTACGTGTTCCTGATGGCTATGCATGCTCATTTGAAGTGGCCGGAGGTTATACCAATGAAGTCAATCACGTCAGCAAAGATGGTCTCTGCTCTGAGGACTATCTTCACCAGAAATGGCTCACCAGAGCGGCACTGGACCGCAGCACATGTCAGAAGAATTCCGACGGTTCATGAAGAAAAATCGTATCAGACATTTCCAGTCAGCTCCTCACCACCCAGCAATGAATGGGTTAACTGAAAGGTTTATCCAAACCTTCAAGAAGTCCATTAAAGTGATGGACAAGGAGAACTTTTCTCTACAGCACAAGGTGGACAACTTCCTTTTTGTGTATCAGAACTCTGTTCATATGACAACAAATCAAACACCTGCAATGCTGTTTATGAGCAGGAATCGCAGAGACCTCTTGAAACCAGACCTGTTGAAGGAGGTACAAAATAAACAGTTCAGCCAGTAGCCACGTGAAGCAGCAAGGAGCTTCAAGATTGGACAGGAAGTCCTAGCGTGTGATTACCAAGAAGACAAGTGGAGTAGCTACAAGAACTGGGCCACTAATGTATACAGTGGATTTCGGAAATCAGACAGAGTCGTCATGTGGACCAGAAACCGGATGCTCAGTCAAAGAGCACTGAGTCCATTGCATCCAACAAGATGGACACATTACAGCCACTGGACTTATCTCTCTGTGATGATGTCACTGACAGCAACATAACACTGGAAACCTAGAATGTTGACTTAGACAAGACACCTGCCAGATCTGATGCCACTGCACAGGTCCAGAGGCGCTATCATGAAGGAAACAGAGCACCACCCAGAAGATTGAGTCTTCAGAACTGCGAAGTTAGTTATGGACTATTATTGTGAAAGCATGTTTATTTGGTATATGGTTTATGAAAGGGAAATTGAATGTTTTGTACATTTGCAGTTTTATGTTGCATTAATGTAAAGGAGGAGGAAGTGCAATGTATGGATCTATTTATTTTAGAGCAATGACACTCCTCCTTAGCACTGCATATTGATCTGTTGCTGTGCACGCGCTGTTGTCTACGCATACATCATCGTTCTCTCTCTCCCTCTTTCATTGCACTGTGAATCCGTCTCCTGCGTGTGTGCTTTTATCTAATATATACGTAGCTGTGCACAGAGCCTGCGGGATGTTGAACTGCTGGGATCAACAGAGGCTTTTGACGGACTTTAGACCATGGTCACTCTTTGGGGCTTTGCTGTTACTGGTGTGGAGGTTGCTGGGGGGCAGAGTTGATGGGGCTTTTGTTGCAGCTTTTGTGTGGGAGGGGAGCAGGAGTTCTTATATTGTTTCCCAGTCACTCATTCTTTGTGGTTTTCATCTGTTTCGAGGATGTCAGTGAAGAGTATGAATTTCAGGTTGTATACTGTATACATTCTCTGATATAAAATTGAACCATTGAACTTGCTTGCACTGTCTCCTTAACTTAAACATATTGTCGAGACACCTTGAGGAAGCTTATGCAATCATTATTGTGCACCAAATGCCTGCTGTTTTTTTTACATTACAACAGTGACTAGACGGCAACAAAGAAACTTCACTGATCATCTAAGTGTGAAGTTTAAGTATCTTAACTATCATTAAATGGATTCTAAGATGAATTTGTCTTGACTTTGTCTCTCAGTGGCCACTCTATTAGGTACACCTACTTGTCAATGCAAATATCTAATCAGCCAATCATGTGGCAGCAACTCAATGCATAAAAGCATGCAGATGTGGTCAAGAGGCTCCGTTGCAGTTCAGACCAAGCATTATAAATCTGATCTAGGTGACTTTTGAAGTGATTGTTGGTGACAGATGGATGGTTTCATTACCTCAGAAACTGATCTTCATGCACAACAGTCTCTGGAGTTTACAGAGAATGACACAAGAAAGACATGCAGTGAGCAGCTGCTCTGTGATGAGAGTGCTTGGTACGGCGGAGAATGCTCAGACCGGCTCAGGGTGACAGTAACTCAGTGGTGTGCAAAAAGAGCATCTCTGTACGCACAACACATTGAACCATGCGGCAGAAGACCATGAACACACACTCAGTGGCCACTCCATTGGGTTCAACAGGTACCTAATAATGCAGCCACAGAGTGTATCTCGCCGATCCCTCCCCAGTTACAAACTGCTGTTGTGACTGGATTAGAAAGGTTTAACGCAAGGCTTCCCAAACTCCATGGACCCCAGGCTGGAATTTCTGTTCTATAGGGATGCGGGCCAAAGACAGTCAAACAGGCCTAGATTGGTAGGCGTCTGGGTCAGCCTGGACAAGCTGGGCTGAAGGGTCTTATTCAGTACAGTCTGACTCTGACACCTTCTGAAGGTCACAGAATTCAAAGATTCAAAGTACGTTTATTATCAAAGAATGAATAAGTCAGCCATAGGAGCAGAATTAGGCCATTCAGCCCATCAAGTCTACTGCATCATTCCGTCATAGCTAATTTATTATCCCTCTCTGCCTTCTCCCCGTAATCTTGGATGCCCTGATTAATCAAGAAATTATCAATCTCTACTTTAAATACACTCAGCCTCCACAGCCGTCTGTGGCAAATAATTGCACAGATTTATCACTGTTGGAAACCACTTTTCTTTAATAATACTTTTTATAAGATTTGTACTTTTTAACAGACTCGTGAATTTTTCACATTCACTGGCAGCTGAACTAACAGTTTAACACCTTTCTCATTGGCTAAGTATTAGCACATTACCCATGTGATGTTATTGTTTAAATATGTAGCCTATTAACTAGTTTATTCCTATCTAAGGAGTTTCCCTGATTTTATCTATAAAGGTGATAGATTTTTCAAGTGCCATCTTTATTCTTTTGTCTTAGCACTATTTCTCAGATCTTTATTTAGTTTTATTTGTATTCTAAAACAAACTGAGATCTTGGAATTAAGGTAGCTCTTCACTCCTGACTCCTGAAAGAGCCCTGAGGATCAGACATCCAACAACACCCTCTGACTAAAGAAATTCCTCCTCATCTCTGTTCTAGAGGCTGAAGAACCTGTTTCCATGATGTGCAGTACTGTAGTGATTTCATGTATTGCACCCTACTGCTGCTGCAAAAAGACTACTTTCATGACACACATGAGTGATGATAAACCTGATTCTGATATGAGTCTCTATTGAGGACTGAGAGTGGGAAGGGACAGGGAGATGGGAATCATGATTGGAAGCAGCAGAAGGGAGAGGGGAGGGAGCGGGAAGTGGCAGAGAGACATTCTGTAATGATCAATAAACCAACAGACCTTGCCTGGTGTCTCAGGGCTGGGTGTGTCTGCCCCCGTGCTGCCCCCCCGTCCCACTCCCCTCCTGCGACGCTCTACCCTCGCCGTTCCCAACACCATTTGCTGACAAACTCGCTCTCCGCTCCAGTGCAGTTCACATCTTGGCTGGTACGGTACCCACTGAAGACAATGGCCACACTTCCAAGTTGCTGCTTCCCAGGGGAGTAACGTCTAACACCTGAAGGTGAGGGGGGGTTTAAGACATGTTTAGACTGGCACATGAACATAAGGAGGCTGGAGGGATATGGATATCGCGTGGACAGAATCTAGAGTGCTGGGACCCAAGGTTTCTCGAGAACCAACATTTACTAATTTCTAAACTCAGGAGCACAAACAACCTGTCCTCAATTAACCACTTTGTCCCCAGTACAGTCCACTATTCCACCAACGCACATTGTTCTTCTCCTGACACAGGTACTGAAAGCTGAACACAGATCCCCTGAAGGAGTCTTAAGCAAGCTTTATATCACTAAACTTCCTCTAGTCTTCTCGCATCAAAGGCCAACATTCCACTTGGATTTTAAACCTCCCTTTTATATATCTGTTACTCATCGCTGATAGAATCTCGTAAAGTACCGAAAGGTGCACAACTTTCCCAAGCCCATCTGTGAAGGGAGGAGGGGTTGGGCAAGCCCTTCCTGTGAAAACCCAGACCAACAGAAGGTCCAAAGACCACATCCCAGGACAGGAGGGATCTTCAGTCAGCGCCAGCTTGAGAGCCTGACCCAGGACAGAGGACTCTGTTGAGCTGCCGTGGGCTGAAGAAGTAGGCCTTTGGGCCATTGAATCCATGCTAACCCGTTAGACCCAACCCGTATCTCATTTTTATTCTACTGCCACTAATGCCTCATCCTGAGATTCTAATCAAGGGGCAAATTAACCCACCCATTCACGTGAGAGGAAATCTTAGCACCCTAGGTGGTGGGGTGCTGTAAACCCACGTGGTCATGGTTAGAACGTGCAAACTCCTGGCTGAGAAGTTCCAGCCCACCTCTCTCCCTCTCCCCCTTCCAATCCCCCCTCTCCCCCTTTCAATCCCCCTCTCCCTCTTTCAAATCCCTCCCTCTCCCCTTCTCCCTTTCCCCTCCCCTTTCCCTCTCCTTCCTCCCCCTTTTGTTCCTCCTTTCTCTCTACCCCATCTCACTCCCTCATTTTCTCCCCTCTCTCTCTTCCCCTAGCTTCCTTTCTATCTCCATTTGTCTCTTCTTGTCCTCTCTCTTTCTCCCTCTCTCACTTTCACTCTCCCTGTCCTCCCTCTCCCCTTTCTCTTTCCCTCTCTCCCTCTTCCTTTTTCTGTCCCATTCTCTCTCTCCTCTCTCCTTTTTCTCTCTCCCTATTTCTGTCTCCCTTTCACTCCTCCTTTCTCTCTCACTCCCTCTCCTGCCTTCTGTCTCTCTCTCCCCATCCCTCTATCCCTTTCTCTTTTTCTCCCCTTTCCCTCCCTTCCCCTTCTCTCCCTCTCCCTTTCAATCTCCCTGCCCTCTCTCTCCTTTTCACTCCCTCTTTCCTTCTTCTTCTCTCGCTCCCTTCTCTCTCTCCCTCCCTCTCGCTCCCCCTCTCTTTTTTCTCTCTCTCTGTCCCCCTCTCCTCTCTCTCCCTTTCTCTCTATCTCTCTCCCCCTCTCTCCCTCTCTCTCTCTGTCCCCCTCTCCCTCCTCTTTCTCTCCCTCTCTCTCTCTCTCTGCCCCCTCTCTCCCCCTCTCCTCTCTCTCTCTCCCACCCCCTCTCTCTCCCCCTCTCTCTCTCCCCCTCTCTCTCACTCCCCCTTTCTCTCACTCCCCCTCTCTCTCTCTCCTCCCTCTCTCTCTCTCTCCCCCATTCCCCTCTCTCTCTCCCCCTCCCTCTCTCTCTCCCCCCCATTCCCCTCTCTCTTTTCCCTCTCTCTCTCTCTCCCCCATTCCCCTCTCTCTCTCCCCCCCTCTCTCCCTCACCCCCTCTCCACTGGGTATCAGCCAGGAAACAGCCCTGATGCCGGTGTCCATCCGGTTGTGAGTTGAGAGGCTCTCATTTGAATGTCAGATCCAAAGACAAATCTCCCAGCAGTGCTGCATTGGGAGTGTCACAGATCCGTTCGGCTACACTGACGCGCTGACTTCCTCCAGCGTTTTGCGCGCTTCGCTTCCCATTGATCTATGTTTGGTAACATCTCTCTGAAATTCTCCTACACACGTTCCTTACAAATGTTTCTGGACATAGAATTGCATGTGGCAGCCCTTTCAATACAGGGCTACCCTCTGTGTGGGAAAGCTGGCTTTTTTGATCCCCTCTCATCTTAAACCTTTGGCCAGGGTAGATTCCTCTGCCCTCTATGATGATCTACCCCATCTTTCCCTAGTGTAACGCTTCACAGCACTAGCGATCTAGGTTCGATCCCTCCACGACCACATGGGTTTCCTCCCACAGTCCAAAGACGTCGGGGTTAGCGTTGGTGGGTCGTGGCCATGCTACGTTCATGACAGAGCCAGGCTTCCCTCAGCGCATTCTCGGACAAACGACGCATTTCACTGTACGTGTGACAAGTAAATCTAATCTTTAATCGTTATCTATTCTTCACATAACTTAGCACCTTCTTTCACTTTGAATCAATGCCCCAGTGTCAGGGAGGGTCTTGGACCCGATACGGTCTGTTGGCAAGCAGACGTCAGAAAAGCAGCTGTAAGGGTCACACAGACCTCGGCTCTCCACCCTGCACCGCAGAGTGCGAGGCACAGCCAGCGGCTCTCAATCCCAGCGTCACACACACAAGATGCTGGAGGGACTCAGCAGGCCAGGAAAAACGTACGGTCGACGTTTCAGGCCGAGACCCTTCGGCAGGACGGGAGAAGGGTCTCGGCTCAAAACATCGCCTGCACATAGATGCTGCCCGGCCTGCTGAGTCCCTCCAGCATCTTGTGTGTGTTGCTGGGATTTCCAGCTTCCGTAGATTCTCTCTCGTTTTCAATCCTAGGCTCAGCTGCTGTCTGCGTGTGTGGAACAGAGCAGGAATCATTTTTTATTTTATTTTATTTTTTACACGGCCTAAAAACTGCGCAGCACTTTAAATCAATGTTAGATACGGGGAATCTCAGCTGTATGGCGACAAAGGCTACCAGCTCGGAAGCACTTCTTTCTTTTTCAATCTTTTTATTGAGTTTCATATATATATATTAAAAAAACATAACATAATAATGAATAGGTTATGAATACAATAGACTTGAAATTACATTGATAATAGGATAATAATATCCTATTAAACATCAACAAAAAAAAATACATTAATCAATCAAGTCTATATAATTATATATGAAAAAAAACAAAAATAATCGTCAAAAGAAAAAGAAAACAAAAATTGAAAATATATAAAAGAGAATATATATTGAAAAAAAACACTAAACTAAACTAACATGGGCAATAATAACAGTTTACAAGTATATGATAGTGTCAAAGAACTCCAGAACTCCATACCTGAACAAGAATAAGCAGAGAAAAGGTCTGGAAAGGGCCAAATTAATTCATATGAAAATGTCGAATAAACGGTCTCCAAGTTTCTTCAAATTTAATTGATGAGTCAAAAATAGTGCTTCTAATTTTTTCCAAACTCAGATAAGAAATAGTTTGAGAGAACCACTGAAACGTGGTAGGAGGATTTACTTCTTTCCAATTTTGTAATATAGACCTTCTGGCCATTAATGTTACAAAAGCAATCATTCGTCTGATTGAAGGGGAAAACTGATTACCATCCTCATTTGGTATACCAAAAATTGCAGTAATAAAATGAGGTTGTAAATCGATATTCCAAATTGAGGAAATGGTAACAAATATGTCCTTCCAATAGTTATGTAAAGTGGGACATGACCAAAACATGTGGGTCAATGAAGCCACATCTGAATGACATCTGTCACATTGAGGGTTAATATGAGAATAGAATCGAGCAAGCTTATCTTTAGACATATAAGCTCTATGTACAATTTTAAATTGTATTAAAGCATGTTTAGCACATATAGAAGAAGAATTAACCATTTGTAAAAATTTTTCCCATTTATCTGTTGATATATTGTATCGAAGTTCTTTTTCCCATTGTTGTTTAATTCTATCAGATATTTCTGGTTGTATCTTCATAATCATATTATAAATAAAAGCTACTAATCCCTTCTGACAAGGATTTAAGGTAAAAATCAAATCTGAGAAATCCATTGAAGTTGAATTGGGAAAAGATGGTAGAACTTTATGTAAAAAATTTCTGATTTGTAAATATCTGAAAAAATTAGACTTAGGTAATTTAAATTTGTTGGAAAGTTGGTCAAAAGACATCAAAGTACCTTCAAAAAAAAGATCACGAAAACATTTTATACCTTTCCTTTTCCATATGCTAAAAGCTTGATCTGTCAAGGAAGGTTTGAAAAAAAATTAAGTAAAATAGGGCTATCAAGAACAAAGTTTTTCAGAGTAAAAAATTTACGAAATTGAAACCAAATTCGTAATGTATGTTTGATAACAGGATTAGATATCTGTCTATTGAATTTAACTAAATCAGCAGGAAGAAAAGAACCAAGAACGGAGAATAAAGAATATCCCTTTACCTCATTGCATTCCAAATTTACCCACTGTGGACACAATGGTGAGTTCAAATCTAATTTCCAATACGTTAGGTTACGGATATTATTCGCCCAATAGTAAAATTTAAGGAAGCGTTTCAGTTACTGTGCGGCTGTGTACCTTAGAGGGAGTGGTGAAGGAAAGGGAGTCTGAACAAATTATTAACTACTCACTTTGATATCCGACGGCCGAGTGCAGGAGGTCCATACCCGAGCCAGTTAGGGTCAGCCCGTTGACTGCATAATGGGGTTGTTTAATGTAGGACATCATGCTCGAGGTGGACTCAGGTGAAAGGTCTCTCTCTCTCTCTCTACTGAATGGCCCAGGCAGACGAGTCTCTATCCTACCCCAGTCTGATCGTCACTGCAAGAAGACAGACAGGAGGAACTGAGTAGGGTGTTATTTCAGTCCGAGACAAGGTATACATTTGGTGATAAACCCGTCAAAGGTTCTCCGCACCTCCTCACGTCCGAATCACACCTCCAAGGCTGCGACTGCCGGGCAGTAGGAAATGAAATTTGAAAAACAGTGATGCATGCATAAATATTTCGAGGAAACACAATACATGTTTATCTTTGCAAAGTATTTCTTTTGAGTCGGTAATTTGTTGCCTTAAGACTTGTGAGAAATCTCCAAAGTAGCAATATACAGTGAGAGCTAGCTGTGTTGTAGACCGATAGCTGGTGGGGCTCAGCATGACTGATCCCATTCCTCTTCTCAATTCCGTGGCTTCCTGCAGGAGGGTGAATCTCAGGTTTGTATATGTACTTTGACAGGAAATATACTTCGATAACATACATGCTTTGACAAGAAATGTACCTGTCCTGCACCCAGAACATGGCGAAATTACAAAGAGAGCACAGCAGTGCCTCTACTTCCTTAGAAATTTGCGAATTCAGCATGATATCTAAAACTTCCACAGATGTGTGGTGGAGAGTACATTGACTGGCTGCATCACAGCCTGGTATGGAAACACCAATGCCCTTGAACAGAAAATCCCACAATGATGGCCCAGACCATCACAGGTAAAGTCCCTCCCCGCCATTGATCACATCTACATGAAACACTGTCGTAGGAAAGCAGCATCCATCAACAGAGATCCTCACCACCCAGGCCGTGGTGCTGTCAGAGATCCCCACCACCCAGGACATGCTCTCTTCTCGCTGCTGCCATCAGGAAGATGGTGCAGGAGCCTCGGGTCCCACACCAACAGGTTCAAGAGCAGTTATCGCCTCTCAACCATCAGACTCCTGAACCAAAGGGGACAACTACGTTCAATTTCACTTGCCCCATCATTGAGATATTCCCACAACCTATGAACTCACTTTCAAGGACCCTTCATCTCACGTTCTGGGTATTATTGTTTGTTTTTGTATTTGCAGTTTGTTGGCCTTCTGCACCCTGGTTGTCTGCCCTGTTGGGTGTGATCTTTTACTGATTCTACTATAGTTGTTGCATTTGTTGAGGATGCCCACAAGAAATGAATCTCAGGGTTCTACATGATAATATGTATGTGCATTGATATAAATTTTATGTGCTTTGGAGCTCATTCTTATCCCACTGAGAGGAGGGAGTGTCTGCTTTAGAGGTGGGTTAAGTAATGGTAGACTCTTGAAAATCTTGATTCATCACTCCCAATCACACTGAAAGCAGGAAATGCTGGTCACACCTTGTCACTTTTAAAAAGCTGTTTCGTCTGTATTACGTCCACCAATTGACAAACACGATCATAGGCAACGCAGACCAACTCATCTCAAAGGTATCCCAAGAAAGTTAATGAGATTCAGTGAATTGTGAGGACTCTGGTCTATTCTGGGTTTGGCCAGCAGGGGGCAGACATAGTTACCCCCCCCCCCCCCCCCCACCCCCCAAAGGATTTTTTTCCCAGAACTGACAGGACTCTCGTTATTATCATTGACTGAACTTGTTCCTAGTTAACATCTGTGTATTTAAATCCTGCTTCCTGTGTCTTACTTTGTTCAGTCTTAAAGTGAGATCCTCCTTACTACTGAGATTTGTTTCTGTTTATTTCTCTGTTTCTGAGATTCTCTGTCTGTCTGCTTGCCGCCCGTTATTCCTGGATCAAGGAGTTGGATTTCTGAATTCGTGTTTGCATTTCTGCATCTTTGAGTTGGACTAGTTGCCTGTTTTTGCCCAACACAAGGTTCAAAGCAAAGCTTATTATCAAAGTACGTACGTGTCACCATATACAACCCTGAGAGTCATTTTCTTGCAGGCATACTCAGAATAGTAACTCTAACAGGATCAATGAAAGATCAACCAGAGTGCGGAAGACAACAAACCATGCCAATGCAAATACAAATAAATAGCAATAAATAATGAGAATATGAGATAAAGAGTCCTTAAAGTGAGATCATTGGTTGTGGCAATATCTCATTGATGGGGAGGTGAGTGAAGTTATCCCCTTTTGTTTAAGAGCCTGATGGTTGTGGGGTAATAACTGTTCCTGAACCTGGTGGTGTGGGATCTGAGGCACATTGTGGTGAGTGAAGTTATCCACACTGGTTCAGGAGCCTGATGGTTGAGGGGTAATAACTGTTCCTGAACCTGGTGGTGTGGGATCTGAGGCACATTGTGGTGAGTGAAGTTATCCACACTGGTTCAGGAGCCTGATGGTTGAGGGGTAATAACTGTTCCTGAACCTGGTGGTGTGGGACCTGAGGCTCATTTTGGTGCATGAAGTTATCCACACCGGTTCAGGAGCCTGATGGTTGTGGGGTAATAACTCTTCCTGAACCTGGTGGTGTGGGACCTGAGGCTCTTGTCCCCTCTACCTGATGGCAGCAGCGGGGATGTGGTTCATGTCGATGAGTTCAATGGTTGGGAGGGCTTCACAGGTGATGTACTGAGTCAAATCCTCTACCACCTTGGCTAAAAAAAGTGAAGAATGTTTTTGAATCTGCTGCTTATCAACTACTGTCTGCACCACGGTTCCTGCAAAGGGGTTCACTCTCCATCCTCGGTGGTAGAGTGCTGGAGGTTCAACTCAGTGATCTGAGTTCGATTCCCAACTGGGCCATTCCACTTGCATAAAAACGTATTAAAACCTGGAGAAAAACTCTGCAAATTCTCAAACTACAATGAAATTAGAGAAATTTTAGAATGTAATGCTGGAACTTTATAAGGCACGGATGCTTAGAGTATTGTGAGCAGGTTAGGATGTGCTGAAACTGGAGTGGGTTCAAAGGACGTTCACAAAAATTAACTGAATGGCTTGTGAGATGAAGAGGGTCTGAAGGCTCTGGGCCTCTACTCACTGGAATTCAGAATGAGAGGTGGCCTCATATAGAACGGTGAAAACCTTTCAATGGGAAGAGCAGGAGGGAGAGTCTAAGACCAGAGGATGCAGACTCAGAATAGAGGGACGTTCTTTTAGAACCAAGTTGAGGAGGAATTTCTTTAGCCAGAGGGTGTTGAATCTGTGGAATTTGTTGCCAGCTGTGGAGTTCATTGGGGATATTTAAGGTGGATAGATTCTTGAATAGTCAGGGCATGAAAAGATATGGGGAGAAGGCGGGAGATTGGGGCTGAGAGAGAAATGGATCAGTCAAGATGAAATGGCGGAGCGACTTGAAGGACAAAAACGGCCTAATTCTGCTCCTTTGCCTTTTGGGTTTATGTTCTAAGTATCATTTCCATGTCTGTTCTATTGGAATAGTAATCCCTCGATAACAACCGTCTCTAGTGTATCTAAACCTCAGTCCAGGTTTCTTGCAGTTGAACTACAAAGTAACATCTTCTCAACACGCTGGAGGAACTCAGCAGGTCAGACAGTGTCTATGGACAGAGTAACACACACAAAATGCTGGAGGAACTCAGCAGGTCAGACAGTGTCTATGGACAGAGTAACACACACAAAATGCTGGAGGAACTCAGCAGGTCAGACAGAGTCTATGGACAGAGTAACACACACAAAATGCTGGAGGAACTCAGCAGGTCAGACAGAGTCTATGGACAGAGTAACACACACAAAATGCTGGAGGAACTCAGCAGGTCAGACAGTGTCTATGGACAGAGTAACACACACAAAATGCTGGAGGAACTCAGCAGGTCAGACAGAGTCTATGGACAGAGTAACACACACAAAATGCTGGAATAACTCAGCAGGTCAGACAGTGTCTGTGGACAGAGTAACACACACAAAATGCTGGAGGAACTCAGCAGGTCAGACAGTGTCCATGGACAGAGTAACACACACAAAATGCTGGAGAAACTCAGCAGGTCAGACAGTGTCTATGGACAGAGTAACACACACAAAATGCTGGAGGAACTCAGCAGGTCAGACAGTGTCTATGGTCAGAGTAACACACACAAAATGCTGGAGGAACTCAGCAGGTCCGACAGTGTCTATGGACTGAGTAACACACACAAAATGCTGGAGGAACTCAGCAGGTCAGACAGAGTCTATGGACAGAGTAACACTCACAAAATGCTGGACGAACTCAGCAGGTCAGACAGAGTCTATGGACAGAGTAACACACACAAAATGCTGGAGGAACTCAGCAGGTCAGACAGTGTCTATGGACAGAGTAACACACACAAAATGCTGGAGGAACTCAGCAGGTCAGACAGTGCACGGTCAGAGTAACACACACAAAATGCTGGAGGAACTCAGCAGGTCAGACAGAGTCTATGGACAGAGTAACACACACAAAATGCTGGAGGAACTCAGCAGGTCAAACAGAGTCTATGGACAGAGTAACACACACAAAATGCTGCAGGAACTCAGCAGGTCAGACAGTGTCTATGGACAGAGTAACACACACAATGCTGGAGGAACTCAGCAGGTCAGACAGTGTCTATGGACAGAGCAACACACACAAAATGCTGGAGGAACTCAGCAGGTTAGACAGTGTCTATGGACAGAGCAACACACACAAAATGCTGCAGGAACTCAGCAGGTCAGACAGTGTCTATGGACAGAGTAACACACACAATGCTGGAGGAACTCAGCAGGTCAGACAGTGTCTATGGACAGAGCAACACACACAAAATGCTGCAGGAACTCAGCAGGTCAGACAGTGTCTATGGACAGAGTAACACACACAATGCTGGAGGAACTCAGCAGGTCAGACAGTGTCTATGGACAGAGTAACACACACAATGCTGGAGGAACTCAGCAGGTCAGACAGTGTCTATGGACAGAGCAACACACACAAAATGCTGCAGGAACTCAGCAGGTCAGACAGTGTCTATGGACAGAGCAACACACACAAAATGCTGCAGGAACTCAGCAGGTCAGACAGTGTCTGTGGACAGAGTAACACACACAAAATACAGGAGGAACTCAGCAGGTCTGACAGTGTCTATGGACAGAGTAACACACACAAAATGCTGGAGGAACTCAGCAGGTCAGACAGTGTCTATGGTCAGAGTAACACACACAAAATGCTGGAGGAACTCAGCAGGTCAGACAGTGTCTATGGTCAGAGTAACACACACAAAATGCTGGAGGAACTCAGCAGGTCAGACAGAGTCTATGGACAGAGTAACAGACACAAAATGCTGGAGGAACTCAGCAGGTCAGACAGTGTCTATGGACAGAGTAACACACACAAAATGCTGGAGGAACTCAACAGGTCAGACAGTGCACGGTCAGAGTAACACACACAAAATGCTGGAGGAACTCAGCAGGTCAGACAGAGTCTATGGACAGAGTAACACACACAAAATGCTGGAGGAACTCAGCAGGTCAGACAGAGTCTATGGACAGAGTAACACACACAAAATGCTGCAGGAACTCAGCAGGTCAGACAGTGTCTATGGACAGAGTAACACACACAATGCTGGAGGAACTCAGCAGGTCAGACAGTGTCTATGGACAGAGCAACACACACAAAATGCTGGAGGAACTCAGCAGGTTAGACAGTGTCTATGGACAGAGCAACACACACAAAATGCTGCAGGAACTCAGCAGGTCAGACAGTGTCTATGGACAGAGTAACACACACAATGCTGGAGGAACTCAGCAGGTCAGACAGTGTCTATGGACAGAGCAACACACACAAAATGCTGCAGGAACTCAGCAGGTCAGACAGTGTCTATGGACAGAGTAACACACACAATGCTGGAGGAACTCAGCAGGTCAGACAGTGTCTATGGACAGAGCAACACACACAAAATGCTGCAGGAACTCAGCAGGTCAGACAGTGTCTATGGACAGAGCAACACACACAAAATGCTGCAGGAACTCAGCAGGTCAGACAGTGTCTGTGGACAGAGTAACACACACAAAATACAGGAGGAACTCAGCAGGTCTGACAGTGTCTATGGACAGAGTAACACACACAAAATGCTGGAGGAACTCAGCAGGTCAGACAGTGCACGGTCAGAGTAACACACACAAAATGCTGGAGGAACTCAGCAGGTCAGACAGAGTCTATGGACAGAGTAACACACACAAAATGCTGCAGGAACTCAGCAGGTCAGACAGTGTCTGTGGACAGAGTAACACACACAAAATACAGGAGGAACTCAGCAGGTCTGACAGTGTCTATGGACAGAGTAACACACACAAAATGCTGGAGGAACTCAGCAGGTCAGACAGTGTCTATGGTCAGAGTAACACACACAAAATGCTGGAGGAACTCAGCAGGTCAGACAGAGTCTATGGACAGAGTAACAGACACAAAATGCTGGAGGAACTCAGCAGGTCAGACAGTGTCTATGGACAGAGTAACACACACAAAATGCTGGAGGAACTCAACAGGTCAGACAGTGCACGGTCAGAGTAACACACACAAAATGCTGGAGGAACTCAGCAGGTCAGACAGAGTCTATGGACAGAGTAACACACACAAAATGCTGGAGGAACTCAGCAGGTCAGACAGAGTCTATGGACAGAGTAACACACACAAAATGCTGCAGGAACTCAGCAGGTCAGACAGTGTCTATGGACAGAGTAACACACACAATGCTGGAGGAACTCAGCAGGTCAGACAGTGTCTATGGACAGAGCAACACACACAAAATGCTGGAGGAACTCAGCAGGTTAGACAGTGTCTATGGACAGAGCAACACACACAAAATGCTGCAGGAACTCAGCAGGTCAGACAGTGTCTATGGACAGAGTAACACACACAATGCTGGAGGAACTCAGCAGGTCAGACAGTGTCTATGGACAGAGCAACACACACAAAATGCTGCAGGAACTCAGCAGGTCAGACAGTGTCTATGGACAGAGTAACACACACAATGCTGGAGGAACTCAGCAGGTCAGACAGTGTCTATGGACAGAGCAACACACACAAAATGCTGCAGGAACTCAGCAGGTCAGACAGTGTCTATGGACAGAGCAACACACACAAAATGCTGCAGGAACTCAGCAGGTCAGACAGTGTCTGTGGACAGAGTAACACACACAAAATACAGGAGGAACTCAGCAGGTCAGACAGTGTCTATGGACAGAGTAACACACACAAAATGCTGGATGAACTCAGCAGGTCAGACAGTGTCTATAGTAAGAGTAACAGGCACAAAATGCTACAGGAACTCAGCAGGTCAGACAGTGTCTATGATCAGAGTAACACACACAAAATGCTGGATGAACTCAGCAGGTCAGACAGTGTCTATAGTCAGAGTAACACGCACAAAATGCTGCAGGAACTCAGCAGGTCAGACAGTGTCTATGGACAGAGCAACACACACAAAATGCTGCAGGAACTCAGCAGGTCAGACAGTGTCTGTGGACAGAGTAACACACACAAAATACAGGAGGAACTCAGCAGGTCAGACAGTGTCTATGGACAGAGTAACACACACAAAATGCTGGATGAACTCAGCAGGTCAGACAGTGTCTATAGTAAGAGTAACAGGCACAAAATGCTACAGGAACTCAGCAGGTCAGACAGTGTCTATGATCAGAGTAACACACACAAAATGCTGGATGAACTCAGCAGGTCAGACAGTGTCTATAGTCAGAGTAACACGCACAAAATGCTGCAGGAACTCAGCAGGTCAGACAGAGTCTATGGTCAGAGTAACACACACAAAATGCTGAAGGAACTCAGCAGGTCAGACAGTGTCTATGGTCAGAGAAAAACACACACAGTGCTGGAGGAACTCAGCAGGTCAGACAGTGTCTATGATCAGAGTAACACACACAAAATGCTGGATGAACTCAGCAGGTCAGACAGTGTCTATGGACAGAGTAACACGTACAAAATGCTGCAGGAACTCAGCAGGTCAGACAGTGTCTATGGTCAGAGTAACACACACAAAATGCTGGAGGAACTCAGCAGGTCAGACAGTGTCTATGGTCAGAGTAACACACACTAAATGCCGGAGGAGCTCAGCAGGTCAGACAGTGGCTATGGACAGAGCAACACACACAAAATGCTGGAGGAACTCAGCAGGTCAGACAGAGTTTATGGACAGAGTAACACACACAAAATACTGGAGGAACTCAGCAGGTCAGACAGTGTCTATGATCAGAGTAACACACACAAAATGCTGGATGAACTCAGCAGGTCAGACAGTGTCTATAGTGAGAGTATCACGCACAAAATGCTGCAGGAACTCAGCAGGTCAGACAGTGTCTATGGACAGAGTAACGCACACAACATGCTGGAGGAACTCAGCAGGTCAGACAGTGTCTATGGACAGAGCAACACACACAAAATGCTGGAGGAACTCAGCAGGTCAGACAGTGTCTAAGGACAGAGTAACACACAAAATGCTGGAGGAACTCAGCAGGTGAGACAGAGTCTATGGACAGAGTAACACACACAAAATACTGGAGGAACTCAGCAGGTCAGACAGTGTCTATGGACAGAGTAAAACACACAAAATGCTGGAATAACTCAGCAGGTCAGACAGTGTCTGTGGACAGAGTAACACACACAAAATGCTGGAGGAACTCAGCAGGTCAGACAGTGTCCATGGACAGAGTAACACACACAAAATGCTGGAGGAACTCAGCAGGTCAGACAGTGTCTATGGACAGAGTAACACACACAAAATGCTGGAGGAACTCAGAAGGTCAGACAGTGTCCATGGACAGAGTAACACACACAAAATGCTGGAGGAACTCAGCAGGTCAGACAGTGTCTATGGACAGAGTAAAACACACAAAATGCTGGAATAACTCAGCAGGTCAGACAGTGTCTGTGGACAGAGTAACACACACAAAATGCTGGAGGAACTCCGCAGGTCAGACAGTGTCCATGGACAGAGTAACACACACAAAATGCTGGAGGAACTCAGCAGGTCAGACAGTGTCTATGGACAGAGTAACACACACAAAATGCTGGAGGAACTCAGCAGGTCAGACAGTGTCTTTGGTCAGAGTAACACACACAAAATGCTGGAGGAACTCAGCAGGTCAGACAGAGTCTATGGGCAGAGTAACACTCACAAAATGCTGGAGGAACTCAGCAGGTCAGACAGTGTCTATGGTCAGAGTAACACACACAAAATGCTGGAGGAACTCAGCAGGTCAGACAGTGTCTATGGACAGAGTAACACACACAAAATGCTGGAGGAACTCAGCAGGTCAGACAGTGCACGGTCAGAGTAACACACACAAAATGCTGGAGGAACTCAGCAGGTCAGACAGAGTCTATGGACAGAGTAACACACACAAAATGCTGGATGAACTCAGCAGGTCAGACAGTGTCTATAGTAAGAGTAACAGGCACAAAATGCTGGAGGAACTCAGCAGGTCAGACAGAGTCTATGGACAGAGTAACACACACAAAATGCTGAAGGAACTCAGCAGGTCAGAGAGTGTCTATGGTCAGAGAAAAACACACACAGTGCTGGAGGAACTCAGCAGGTCAGACAGTGTCTATGATCAGAGTAACACACACAAAATGCTGGATGAACTCAGCAGGTCAGACAGTGTCTATGGACAGAGTAACACGTACAAAATGCTGCAGGAACTCAGCAGGTCAGACAGTGTCTATGGTCAGAGTAACACACACAAAATGCTGGAGGAACTCAGCAGGTCAGACAGTGTCTATGGTCAGAGTAACACACACTAAATGCCGGAGGAGCTCAGCAGGTCAGACAGTGGCTATGGACAGAGCAACACACACAAAATGCTGGAGGAACTCAGCAGGTCAGACAGAGTTTATGGACAGAGTAACACACACAAAATACTGGAGGAACTCAGCAGGTCAGACAGTGTCTATGATCAGAGTAACACACACAAAATGCTGGATGAACTCAGCAGGTCAGACAGTGTCTATAGTGAGAGTATCACGCACAAAATGCTGCAGGAACTCAGCAGGTCAGACAGTGTCTATGGACAGAGTAACACACACAACATGCTGGAGGAACTCAGCAGGTCAGACAGTGTCTATGGACAGAGCAACACACACAAAATGCTGGAGGAACTCAGCAGGTCAGACAGTGTCTAAGGACAGAGTAACACACAAAATGCTGGAGGAACTCAGCAGGTGAGACAGAGTCTATGGACAGAGTAACACACACAAAATACTGGAGGAACTCAGCAGGTCAGACAGTGTCTATGGACAGAGTAAAACACACAAAATGCTGGAATAACTCAGCAGGTCAGACAGTGTCTGTGGACAGAGTAACACACACAAAATGCTGGAGGAACTCAGCAGGTCAGACAGTGTCCATGGACAGAGTAACACACACAAAATGCTGGAGGAACTCAGCAGGTCAGACAGTGTCTATGGACAGAGTAACACACACAAAATGCTGGAGGAACTCAGAAGGTCAGACAGTGTCCATGGACAGAGTAACACACACAAAATGCTGGAGGAACTCAGCAGGTCAGACAGTGTCTATGGACAGAGTAAAACACACAAAATGCTGGAATAACTCAGCAGGTCAGACAGTGTCTGTGGACAGAGTAACACACACAAAATGCTGGAGGAACTCAGCAGGTCAGACTGTGTCCATGGACAGAGTAACACACACAAAATGCTGGAGGAACTCAGCAGGTCAGACAGTGTCTATGGACAGAGTAACACACACAAAATGCTGGAGGAACTCAGCAGGTCAGACAGTGTCTTTGGTCAGAGTAACACACACAAAATGCTGGAGGAACTCAGCAGGTCAGACAGAGTCTATGGGCAGAGTAACACTCACAAAATGCTGGAGGAACTCAGCAGGTCAGACAGTGTCTATGGTCAGAGTAACACACACAAAATGCTGGAGGAACTCAGCCGGTCAGACAGAGTCTATGGGCAGAGTAACACTCACAAAATGCTGGAGGAACTCAGCAGGTCAGACAGTGTCTATGGTCAGAGTAACACACACAAAATGCTGGAGGAACTCAGCAGGTCAGACAGTGTCTATGGACAGAGTAACACACACAAAATGCTGGAGGAACTCAGCAGGTCAGACAGTGCACGGTCAGAGTAACACACACAAAATGCTGGAGGAACTCAGCAGGTCAGACAGAGTCTATGGACAGAGTAACACACACAAAATGCTGGATGAACTCAGCAGGTCAGACAGTGTCTGTGGACAGAGTAACACACACAAAATACAGGAGGAACTCAGCAGGTCAGACAGTGTCTATGGTCAGAGTAACACACACAAAATGCTGGAGGAACTCAGCAGGTCAGACAGTGTCTTTGGTCAGAGTAACACACACAAAATGCTGGAGGAACTCAGCAGGTCAGACAGAGTCTATGGACAGAGTAACACACACAAAATGCTGGATGAACTCAGCAGGTCAGACAGTGTCTATAGTAAGAGTAACAGGCACAAAATGCTGGAGGAACTCAGCAGGTCAGACAGAGTCTATGGACAGAGTAACACACACAAAATGCTGCAGGAACTCAGCAGGTCAGACAGTGTCTATGGACAGAGTAACACACACAATGCTGGAGGAACTCAGCAGGTCAGACAGTGTCTGTGGACAGAGTAACACACACAAAATACAGGAGGAACTCAGCAGGTCAGACAGTGTCTATGGACAGAGTAACACACACAAAATGCTGGATGAACTCAGCAGGTCAGACAGTGTCTATAGTAAGAGTAACAGGCACAAAATGCTACAGGAACTCAGCAGGTCAGACAGTGTCTATGATCAGAGTAACACACACAAAATGCTGGATGAACTCAGCAGGTCAGAGAGTGTCTATAGTCAGAGTAACACGCACAAAATGCTGCAGGAACTCAGCAGGTCAGACAGAGTCTATAGTCAGAGTAACACACACAAAATGCTGAAGGAACTCAGCAGGTCAGACAGTGTCTATGGTCAGAGAAAAACACACACAGTGCTGGAGGAACTCAGCAGGTCAGACAGTGTCTATGATCAGAGTAACACACACAAAATGCTGGATGAACTCAGCAGGTCAGACAGTGTCTATGGACAGAGTAACACGTACAAAATGCTGCAGGAACTCAGCAGGTCAGACAGTGTCTATGGTCAGAGTAACACACACAAAATGCTGGAGGAACTCAGCAGGTCAGACAGTGTCTATGGTCAGAGTAACACACACTAAATGCCGGAGGAGCTCAGCAGGTCAGACAGTGGCTATGGACAGGGCAACACACACAAAATGCTGGAGGAACTCAGCAGGTCAGACAGTGTCTATGGACAGAGTAACACACACAAAATGCTGGAGGAACTCAGAAGGTCAGACAGTGTCCATGGACAGAGTAACACACACAAAATGCTGGAGGAACTCAGCAGGTCAGACAGTGTCTATGGACAGAGTAAAACACACAAAATGCTGGAATAACTCAGCAGGTCAGACAGTGTCTGTGGACAGAGTAACACACACAAAATGCTGGAGGAACTCAGCAGGTCAGACTGTGTCCATGGACAGAGTAACACACACAAAATGCTGGAGGAACTCAGCAGGTCAGACAGTGTCTATGGACAGAGTAACACACACAAAATGCTGGAGGAACTCAGCAGGTCAGACAGTGTCTTTGGTCAGAGTAACACACACAAAATGCTGGAGGAACTCAGCAGGTCAGACAGAGTCTATGGGCAGAGTAACACTCACAAAATGCTGGAGGAACTCAGCAGGTCAGACAGTGTCTATGGTCAGAGTAACACACACAAAATGCTGGAGGAACTCAGCAGGTCAGACAGTGTCTATGGACAGAGTAACACACACAAAATGCTGGAGGAACTCAGCAGGTCAGACAGTGCACGGTCAGAGTAACACACACAAAATGCTGGAGGAACTCAGCAGGTCAGACAGAGTCTATGGACAGAGTAACACACACAAAATGCTGGATGAACTCAGCAGGTCAGACAGTGTCTATAGTAAGAGTAACAGGCACAAAATGCTGGAGGAACTCAGCAGGTCAGACAGAGTCTATGGACAGAGTAACACACACAAAATGCTGCAGGAACTCAGCAGGTCAGACAGTGTCTATGGACAGAGTAACACACACAATGCTGGAGGAACTCAGCAGGTCAGACAGTGTCTGTGGACAGAGTAACACACACAAAATACAGGAGGAACTCAGCAGGTCAGACAGTGTCTATGGACAGAGTAACACACACAAAATGCTGGATGAACTCAGCAGGTCAGACAGTGTCTATAGTAAGAGTAACAGGCACAAAATGCTACAGGAACTCAGCAGGTCAGACAGTGTCTATGATCAGAGTAACACACACAAAATGCTGGATGAACTCAGCAGGTCAGAGAGTGTCTATAGTCAGAGTAACACGCACAAAATGCTGCAGGAACTCAGCAGGTCAGACAGAGTCTATAGTCAGAGTAACACACACAAAATGCTGAAGGAACTCAGCAGGTCAGACAGTGTCTATGGTCAGAGAAAAACACACACAGTGCTGGAGGAACTCAGCAGGTCAGACAGTGTCTATGATCAGAGTAACACACACAAAATGCTGGATGAACTCAGCAGGTCAGACAGTGTCTATGGACAGAGTAACACGTACAAAATGCTGCAGGAACTCAGCAGGTCAGACAGTGTCTATGGTCAGAGTAACACACACAAAATGCTGGAGGAACTCAGCAGGTCAGACAGTGTCTATGGTCAGAGTAACACACACTAAATGCCGGAGGAGCTCAGCAGGTCAGACAGTGGCTATGGACAGGGCAACACACACAAAATGCTGGAGGAACTCAGCAGGTCAGACAGTGTCTATGGACAGAGTAAAACACACAAAATTCTGGAGGAACTCAGCAGGTCAGACAGTGTCTATGATCAGAATAACACACACAAAATGCTGGATGAACTCAGCAGGTCAGACAGTGTCTATAGTCAGAGTAACAGGCACAAAATGCTGCAGGAACTCAGCAGGTCAGACAGTGTCTATGGTCAGAGTAACACACACAAAATGCTGAAGGAACTCAGCAGATCGGACAGTGTCTATGGACAGAGTAACACACACAATGCTGGAGGAACTCAGCAGGTCAGACAGTGTCTATGGACAGAGCAACACACACAAAATTCTGCAGGAACTCAGCAGGTCAGACAGTGTCTATGGACAGAGTAACACACACAATGCTGGAGGAACTCAGCAGGACAGACAGTGTCTATGGACAGAGTAACACACACAATGCTGGAGGAACTCAGCAGGTCAGACAGTGTCTATGGACAGAGCAACACAGACAAAATGCTGCAGGAACTCAGCAGGTCAGACAGTGTCTATGGACAGAGCAACACACACAAAATGCTGCAGGAACTCAGCAGGTCAGACAGTGTCTGTGGACAGAGTAACACACACAAAATACAGGAGGAACTCAGCAGGTCAGACAGTGTCTATGGACAGAGTAACACACACAAAATGCTGGATGAACTCAGCAGGTCAGACAGTGTCTATAGTAAGAGTAACAGGCACAAAATGCTACAGGAACTCAGCAGGTCAGACAGTGTCTATGATCAGAGTAACACACACAAAATGCTGGATGAACTCAGCAGGTCAGACAGTGTCTATAGTCAGAGCAACACGCACAAAATGCTGCAGGAACTCAGCAGGTCAGACAGAGTCTATGGTCAGATTAACACACACAAAATGCTGAAGGAACTCAGCAGGGCAGACAGTGTCTATGGTCAGAGAAAAACACACACAGTGCTGGAGGAACTCAGCAGGTCAGACAGTGTCTATGATCAGAGTAACACACACAAAATGCTGGATGAACTCAGCAGGTCAGACAGTGTCTATGGACAGAGTAACACGTACAAAATGCTGCAGGAACTCAGCAGGTCAGACAGCGTCTATGGTCAGAGTAACACACACAAAATGCTGGAGGAACTCAGCAGGTCAGACAGTGTCTATGGTCAGAGTAACACACACTAAATGCCGGAGGAGCTCAGCAGGTCAGACAGTGGCTATGGACAGAGCAACACACACAAAATGCTGGAGGAACTCAGCAGGTCAGACAGAGTCTATGGACAGAGTAACACACACAAAATGCTGGATGAACTCAGCAGGTCAGACAGTGTCTATAGTAAGAGTAACAGGCACAAAATGCTACAGGAACTCAGCAGGTCAGACAGTGTCTATGATCAGAGTAACACACACAAAATGCTGGATGAACTCAGCAGGTCAGAGAGTGTCTATAGTCAGAGTAACACGCACAAAATGCTGCAG
The DNA here is from genome assembly GCF_030144855.1 of Hypanus sabinus. Classification (NCBI taxonomy): domain Eukaryota; kingdom Metazoa; phylum Chordata; class Chondrichthyes; order Myliobatiformes; family Dasyatidae; genus Hypanus; species Hypanus sabinus. Next base: position 111,095,644 of record NC_082716.1, read on the forward strand.
GAACTCAGCAGGTCAGACAGAGTCTATAGTCAGAGTAATACACACAAAATGCTGAAGGAACTCAGCAGGTCAGACAGTGTCTATGGTCAGAGAAAAACACACACAGTGCTGGAGGAACTCAGCAGGTCAGACAGTGTCTATGATCAGAGTAACACACACAAAATGCTGGATGAACTCAGCAGGTCAGACAGTGTCTATGGACAGAGTAACACGTACAAAATGCTGCAGGAACTCAGCAGGTCAGACAGTGTCTATTGTCAGAGTAACACACACAAAATGCTGGAGGAACTCAGCAGGTCAGACAGTGTCTATGGTCAGAGTAACACACACTAAATGCCGGAGGAGCTCAGCAGGTCAGACAGTGGCTATGTACAGGGCAACACACACAAAATGCTGGAGGAACTCAGCAGGTCAGACAGAGTCTATGGACAGAGTAACACACACAAAATACTGGAGGAACTCAGCAGGTCAGACAGTGTCTATGATCAGAGTAACACACACAAAATGCTGGATGAACTCAGCAGGTAAGACAGTGTCTATAGTGAGAGTAACACGCACAAAATGCTGCAGGAACTCAGCAGGTCAGACAGTGTCTATGGACAGAGTAACACACACAACATGCTGGAGGAACTCAGCAGGTCAGACAGTGTCTATGGACAGAGCAACACACACAAAATGCTGGAGGAACTCAGCAGGTCAGACAGTGTCTAAGGACAGAGTAACACACAAAATGCTGGAGGAACTCAGCAGGTGAGACAGAGTCTATGGACAGAGTAACACACACAAAATACTGGAGGAACTCAGCAGGTCAGACAGTGTCTATGGTCAGAGTAACACACACAAAATGCTGGATGAACTCAGCAGGTCAGACAGTGTCTATAGTCAGAGTAACAGGCACAAAATGCTGCAGGAACTCAGCAGGTCAGACAGTGTCTATGGTCAGAGTAACACACACAAAATGCTGAAGGAACTCAGCAGATCGGACAGTGTCTATGGACAGAGCAACACACACAAAATTCTGCAGGAACTCAGCAGGTCAGACAGTGTCTATGGACAGAGTAACACACACAATGCTGGAGGAACTCAGCAGGACAGACAGTGTCTATGGACAGAGTAACACACACAATGCTGGAGGAACTCAGCAGGTCAGACAGTGTCTATGGACAGAGCAACACAGACAAAATGCTGCAGGAACTCAGCAGGTCAGACAGTGTCTATGGACAGAGCAACACACACAAAATGCTGCAGGAACTCAGCAGGTCAGACAGTGTCTGTGGACAGAGTAACACACACAAAATACAGGAGGAACTCAGCAGGTCAGACAGTGTCTATGGACAGAGTAACACACACAAAATGCTGGATGAACTCAGCAGGTCAGACAGTGTCTATAGTAAGAGTAACAGGCACAAAATGCTACAGGAACTCAGCAGGTCAGACAGTGTCTATGATCAGAGTAACACACACAAAATGCTGGATGAACTCAGCAGGTCAGACAGTGTCTATAGTCAGAGCAACACGCACAAAATGCTGCAGGAACTCAGCAGGTCAGACAGAGTCTATGGTCAGAGTAACACACACAAAATGCTGAAGGAACTCAGCAGGGCAGACAGTGTCTATGGTCAGAGAAAAACACACACAGTGCTGGAGGAACTCAGCAGGTCAGACAGTGTCTATGATCAGAGTAACACACACAAAATGCTGGATGAACTCAGCAGGTCAGACAGTGTCTATGGACAGAGTAACACGTACAAAATGCTGCAGGAACTCAGCAGGTCAGACAGTGTCTATGGTCAGAGTAACACACACAAAATGCTGGAGGAACTCAGCAGGTCAGACAGTGTCTATGGTCAGAGTAACACACACTAAATGCCGGAGGAGCTCAGCAGGTCAGACAGTGGCTATGGACAGAGCAACACACACAAAATGCTGGAGGAAATCAGCAGGTCAGACAGAGTCTATGGACAGAGTAACACACACAAAATGCTGGATGAACTCAGCAGGTCAGACAGTGTCTATAGTAAGAGTAACAGGCACAAAATGCTACAGGAACTCAGCAGGTCAGACAGTGTCTATGATCAGAGTAACACACACAAAATGCTGGATGAACTCAGCAGGTCAGAGAGTGTCTATAGTCAGAGTAACACGCACAAAATGCTGCAGGAACTCAGCAGGTCAGACAGAGTCTATAGTCAGAGTAACACACACAAAATGCTGAAGGAACTCAGCAGGTCAGACAGTGTCTATGGTCAGAGAAAAACACACACAGTGCTGGAGGAACTCAGCAGGTCAGACAGTGTCTATGATCAGAGTAACACACACAAAATGCTGGATGAACTCAGCAGGTCAGACAGTGTCTATGGACAGAGTAACACGTACAAAATGCTGCAGGAACTCAGCAGGTCAGACAGTGTCTATGGTCAGAGTAACACACACAAAATGCTGGAGGAACTCAGCAGGTCAGACAGTGTCTATGGTCAGAGTAACACACACTAAATGCCGGAGGAGCTCAGCAGGTCAGACAGTGGCTATGGACAGGGCAACACACACAAAATGCTGGAGGAACTCAGCAGGTCAGACAGTGTCTATGGACAGAGTAAAACACACAAAATTCTGGAGGAACTCAGCAGGTCAGACAGTGTCTATGATCAGAATAACACACACAAAATGCTGGATGAACTCAGCAGGTCAGACAGTGTCTATAGTCAGAGTAACAGGCACAAAATGCTGCAGGAACTCAGCAGGTCAGACAGTGTCTATGGTCAGAGTAACACACACAAAATGCTGAAGGAACTCAGCAGATCGGACAGTGTCTATGGACAGAGTAACACACACAATGCTGGAGGAACTCAGCAGGTCAGACAGTGTCTATGGACAGAGCAACACACACAAAATTCTGCAGGAACTCAGCAGGTCAGACAGTGTCTATGGACAGAGTAACACACACAATGCTGGAGGAACTCAGCAGGACAGATAGTGTCTATGGACAGAGTAACACACACAATGCTGGAGGAACTCAGCAGGTCAGACAGTGTCTATGGACAGAGCAACACAGACAAAATGCTGCAGGAACTCAGCAGGTCAGACAGTGTCTATGGACAGAGCAACACACACAAAATGCTGCAGGAACTCAGCAGGTCAGACAGTGTCTGTGGACAGAGTAACACACACAAAATACAGGAGGAACTCAGCAGGTCAGACAGTGTCTATGGACAGAGTAACACACACAAAATGCTGGATGAACTCAGCAGGTCAGACAGTGTCTATAGTAAGAGTAACAGGCACAAAATGCTACAGGAACTCAGCAGGTCAGACAGTGTCTATGATCAGAGTAACACACACAAAATGCTGGATGAACTCAGCAGGTCAGACAGTGTCTATAGTCAGAGCAACACGCACAAAATGCTGCAGGAACTCAGCAGGTCAGACAGAGTCTATGGTCAGAGTAACACACACAAAATGCTGAAGGAACTCAGCAGGGCAGACAGTGTCTATGGTCAGAGAAAAACACACACAGTGCTGGAGGAACTCAGCAGGTCAGACAGTGTCTATGATCAGAGTAACACACACAAAATGCTGGATGAACTCAGCAGGTCAGACAGTGTCTATGGACAGAGTAACACGTACAAAATGCTGCAGGAACTCAGCAGGTCAGACAGCGTCTATGGTCAGAGTAACACACACAAAATGCTGGAGGAACTCAGCAGGTCAGACAGTGTCTATGGTCAGAGTAACACACACTAAATGCCGGAGGAGCTCAGCAGGTCAGACAGTGGCTATGGACAGAGCAACACACACAAAATGCTGGAGGAACTCAGCAGGTCAGACAGAGTCTATGGACAGAGTAACACACACAAAATGCTGGATGAACTCAGCAGGTCAGACAGTGTCTATAGTAAGAGTAACAGGCACAAAATGCTACAGGAACTCAGCAGGTCAGACAGTGTCTATGATCAGAGTAACACACACAAAATGCTGGATGAACTCAGCAGGTCAGAGAGTGTCTATAGTCAGAGTAACACGCACAAAATGCTGCAGGAACTCAGCAGGTCAGACAGAGTCTATAGTCAGAGTAATACACACAAAATGCTGAAGGAACTCAGCAGGTCAGACAGTGTCTATGGTCAGAGAAAAACACACACAGTGCTGGAGGAACTCAGCAGGTCAGACAGTGTCTATGATCAGAGTAACACACACAAAATGCTGGATGAACTCAGCAGGTCAGACAGTGTCTATGGACAGAGTAACACGTACAAAATGCTGCAGGAACTCAGCAGGTCAGACAGTGTCTATTGTCAGAGTAACACACACAAAATGCTGGAGGAACTCAGCAGGTCAGACAGTGTCTATGGTCAGAGTAACACACACTAAATGCCGGAGGAGCTCAGCAGGTCAGACAGTGGCTATGGACAGGGCAACACACACAAAATGCTGGAGGAACTCAGCAGGTCAGACAGAGTCTATGGACAGAGTAACACACACAAAATACTGGAGGAACTCAGCAGGTCAGACAGTGTCTATGATCAGAGTAACACACACAAAATGCTGGATGAACTCAGCAGGTAAGACAGTGTCTATAGTGAGAGTAACACGCACAAAATGCTGCAGGAACTCAGCAGGTCAGACAGTGTCTATGGACAGAGTAACACACACAACATGCTGGAGGAACTCAGCAGGTCAGACAGTGTCTATGGACAGAGCAACACACACAAAATGCTGGAGGAACTCAGCAGGTCAGACAGTGTCTAAGGACAGAGTAACACACAAAATGCTGGAGGAACTCAGCAGGTGAGACAGAGTCTATGGACAGAGTAACACACACAAAATACTGGAGGAACTCAGCAGGTCAGACAGTGTCTATGGTCAGAGTAACACACACAAAATGCTGGATGAACTCAGCAGGTCAGACAGTGTCTATAGTCAGAGTAACAGGCACAAAATGCTGCAGGAACTCAGCAGGTCAGACAGTGTCTATGGTCAGAGTAACACACACAAAATGCTGAAGGAACTCAGCAGATCGGACAGTGTCTATGGACAGAGTAACACACACAATGCTGGAGGAACTCAGCAGGTCAGACAGTGTCTATGGACAGAGCAACACACACAAAATTCTGCAGGAACTCAGCAGGTCAGACAGTGTCTATGGACAGAGTAACACACACAATGCTGGAGGAACTCAGCAGGACAGACAGTGTCTATGGACAGAGTAACACACACAATGCTGGAGGAACTCAGCAGGTCAGACAGTGTCTATGGACAGAGCAACACAGACAAAATGCTGCAGGAACTCAGCAGGTCAGACAGTGTCTATGGACAGAGCAACACACACAAAATGCTGCAGGAACTCAGCAGGTCAGACAGTGTCTGTGGACAGAGTAACACACACAAAATACAGGAGGAACTCAGCAGGTCAGACAGTGTCTATGGACAGAGTAACACACACAAAATGCTGGATGAACTCAGCAGGTCAGACAGTGTCTATAGTAAGAGTAACAGGCACAAAATGCTACAGGAACTCAGCAGGTCAGACAGTGTCTATGATCAGAGTAACACACACAAAATGCTGGATGAACTCAGCAGGTCAGACAGTGTCTATAGTCAGAGCAACACGCACAAAATGCTGCAGGAACTCAGCAGGTCAGACAGAGTCTATGGTCAGAGTAACACACACAAAATGCTGAAGGAACTCAGCAGGGCAGACAGTGTCTATGGTCAGAGAAAAACACACACAGTGCTGGAGGAACTCAGCAGGTCAGACAGTGTCTATGATCAGAGTAACACACACAAAATGCTGGATGAACTCAGCAGGTCAGACAGTGTCTATGGACAGAGTAACACGTACAAAATGCTGCAGGAACTCAGCAGGTCAGACAGTGTCTATGGTCAGAGTAACACACACAAAATGCTGGAGGAACTCAGCAGGTCAGACAGTGTCTATGGTCAGAGTAACACACACTAAATGCCGGAGGAGCTCAGCAGGTCAGACAGTGGCTATGGACAGAGCAACACACACAAAATGCTGGAGGAACTCAGCAGGTCAGACAGAGTCTATGGACAGAGTAACACACACAAAATGCTGGATGAACTCAGCAGGTCAGACAGTGTCTATAGTAAGAGTAACAGGCACAAAATGCTACAGGAACTCAGCAGGTCAGACAGTGTCTATGATCAGAGTAACACACACAAAATGCTGGATGAACTCAGCAGGTCAGAGAGTGTCTATAGTCAGAGTAACACGCACAAAATGCTGCAGGAACTCAGCAGGTCAGACAGAGTCTATAGTCAGAGTAACACACACAAAATGCTGAAGGAACTCAGCAGGTCAGACAGTGTCTATGGTCAGAGAAAAACACACACAGTGCTGGAGGAACTCAGCAGGTCAGACAGTGTCTATGATCAGAGTAACACACACAAAATGCTGGATGAACTCAGCAGGTCAGACAGTGTCTATGGACAGAGTAACACGTACAAAATGCTGCAGGAACTCAGCAGGTCAGACAGTGTCTATGGTCAGAGTAACACACACAAAATGCTGGAGGAACTCAGCAGGTCAGACAGTGTCTATGGTCAGAGTAACACACACTAAATGCCGGAGGAGCTCAGCAGGTCAGACAGTGGCTATGGACAGGGCAACACACACAAAATGCTGGAGGAACTCAGCAGGTCAGACAGAGTCTATGGACAGAGTAACACACACAAAATACTGGAGGAACTCAGCAGGTCAGACAGTGTCTATGATCAGAGTAACACACACAAAATGCTGGATGAACTCAGCAGGTCAGACAGTGTCTATAGTGAGAGTAACACGCACAAAATGCTGCAGGAGCTCAGCAGGTCAGACAGTGTCTATGGACAGAGTAACACACACAACATGCTGGAGGAACTCAGCAGGTCAGACAGTGTCTATGGACAGAGCAACACACACAAAATGCTGGAGGAACTCAGCAGGTCAGACAGTGTCTAAGGACAGAGTAACACACAAAATGCTGGAGGAACTCAGCAGGTGAGACAGAGTCTATGGACAGAGTAACACACACAAAATACTGGAGGAACTCAGCAGGTCAGACAGTGTCTATGGACAGAGTAAAACACACAAAATTCTGGAGGAACTCAGCAGGTCAGACAGTGTCTATGATCAGAATAACACACACAAAATGCTGGATGAACTCAGCAGGTCAGACAGTGTCTATAGTCAGAGTAACAGGCACAAAATGCTGCAGGAACTCAGCAGGTCAGACAGTGTCTATGGTCAGAGTAACACACACAAAATGCTGAAGGAACTCAGCAGATCGGACAGTGTCTATGGACAGAGTAACACACACAATGCTGGAGGAACTCAGCAGGTCAGACAGTGTCTATGGACAGAGCAACACACACAAAATTCTGCAGGAACTCAGCAGGTCAGACAGTGTCTATGGACAGAGTAACACACACAATGCTGGAGGAACTCAGCAGGACAGACAGTGTCTATGGACAGAGTAACACACACAATGCTGGAGGAATTCAGCAGGTCAGACAGTGTCTATGGACAGAGCAACACAGACAAAATGCTGCAGGAACTCAGCAGGTCAGACAGTGTCTATGGACAGAGCAACACACACAAAATGCTGCAGGAACTCAGCAGGTCAGACAGTGTCTGTGGACAGAGTAACACACACAAAATACAGGAGGAACTCAGCAGGTCAGACAGTGTCTATGGACAGAGTAACACACACAAAATGCTGGATGAACTCAGCAGGTCAGACAGTGTCTATAGTAAGAGTAACAGGCACAAAATGCTACAGGAACTCAGCAGGTCAGACAGTGTCTATGATCAGAGTAACACACACAAAATGCTGGATGAACTCAGCAGGTTAGACAGTGTCTATAGTCAGAGCAACACGCACAAAATGCTGCAGGAACTCAGCAGGTCAGACAGAGTCTATGGTCAGAGTAACACACACAAAATGCTGAAGGAACTCAGCAGGGCAGACAGTGTCTATGGTCAGAGTAACACACACAAAATGCTGGATGAACTCAGCAGGTCAGACAGTGTCTATGGACAGAGTAACACGTACAAAATGCTGCAGGAACTCAGCAGGTCAGACAGTGTCTATGGTCAGAGTAACACACACAAAATGCTGGAGGAACTCAGCAGGTCAGACAGTGTCTATGGTCAGAGTAACACACACTAAATGCCGGAGGAGCTCAGCAGGTCAGACAGTGGCTATGGACAGAGCAACACACACAAAATGCTGGAGGAACTCAGCAGGTCAGACAGAGTCTATGGACAGAGTAACACACACAAAATACTGGAGGAACTCAGCAGGTCAGACAGTGTCTATGATCAGAGTAACACACACAAAATGCTGGTTGAACTCAGCAGGTCAGACAGTGTCTATAGTGAGAGTAACACGCACAAAATGCTGCAGGAACTCTGCAGGTCAGACAGTGTCTATGGACAGAGTAACACACACAACATGCTGGAGGAACTCAGCAGGTCAGACAGTGTCTATGGGCAGAGTAACACACACAAAATGCTGGATGAACTCAGCAGGTCAGACAGTGTCTATAGTCAGAGTAACAGGCACAAAATGCTGCAGGAACTCAGCAGGTCAGACAGTGTCTATGGTCAGAGTAACACACACAAAATGCTGAAGGAACTCAGCAGATCGGACAGTGTCTATGGACAGAGTAACACACACAATGCTGGAGGAACTCAGCAGGTCAGACAGTGTCTATGGACAGAGCAACACACACAAAATTCTGCAGGAACTCAGCAGGTCAGACAGTGTCTATGGACAGAGTAACACAAACAATGCTGGAGGAACTCAGCAGGACAGACAGTGTCTATGGACAGAGTAACACACACAATGCATGAGGAATTCAGCAGGTCAGACAGTGTCTATGGACAGAGCAACACAGACAAAATGCTGCAGGAACTCAGCAGGTCAGACAGTGTCTATGGACAGAGCAACACACACAAAATGCTGCAGGAACTCAGCAGGTCAGACAGTGTCTGTGGACAGAGTAACACACACAAAATACAGGAGGAACTCAGCAGGTCAGACAGTGTCTATGGACAGAGTAACACACACAAAATGCTGGATGAACTCAGCAGGTCAGACAGTGTCTATGGACAGAGTAACAGGCACAAAATGCTACAGGAACTCAGCAGGTCAGACAGTGTCTATGATCAGAGTAACACACACAAAATGCTGGATGAACTCAGCAGGTTAGACAGTGTCTATAGTCAGAGCAACACGCACAAAATGCTGCAGGAACTCAGCAGGTCAGACAGAGTCTATGGTCAGAGTAACACACACAAAATGCTGAAGGAACTCAGCAGGGCAGACAGTGTCTATGGTCAGAGTAACACACACAAAATGCTGGATGAACTCAGCAGGTCAGACAGTGTCTATGGACAGAGTAACACGTACAAAATGCTGCAGGAACTCAGCAGGTCAGACAGTGTCTATGGTCAGAGTAACACACACAAAATGCTGGAGGAACTCAGCAGGTCAGACAGTGTCTATGGTCAGAGTAACACACACTAAATGCCGGAGGAGCTCAGCAGGTCAGACAGTGGCTATGGACAGAGCAACACACACAAAATGCTGGAGGAACTCAGCAGGTCAGACAGAGTCTATGGACAGAGTAACACACACAAAATACTGGAGGAACTCAGCAGGTCAGACAGTGTCTATGATCAGAGTAACACACACAAAATGCTGGATGAACTCAGCAGGTCAGACAGTGTCTATAGTGAGAGTAACACGCACAAAATGCTGCAGGAACTCTGCAGGTCAGACAGTGTCTATGGACAGAGTAACACACACAACATGCTGGAGGAACTCAGCAGGTCAGACAGTGTCTATGGACAGAGCAACACACACAAAATGCTGGAGGAACTCAGCAGGTCAGACAGTGTCTATGGACAGAGTAACACACAAAATGCTGGAGGAACTCAGCAGGTGAGACAGAGTCTATGGACAGAGTAACACACACAAAATACTGGAGGAACTCAGCAGGTCAGACAGTCTCTATGGACAGAGTAAAACACACAAAATACTGGAGGAACTCAGCAGGTCAGACAGTGTCTATGATCAGAATAACACACACGAAATGCTGGATGAACTCAGCAGGTCAGACAGTGTCTATAGTCAGAGTAACAGGCACAAAATGCTGCAGGAACTCAGCAGGTCAGACAGTGTCTATGGTCAGAGTAACACACACAAAATGCTGAAGGAACTCAGCAGATCGGACAGTGTCTATGGACAGAGTAACACACACAAAATGCTGGAGGAACTCAGCAGGTCAGACAGTGTCTATGGGCAGAATAACACACACAAAATGCTGAAGGAACTCAGCAGGTCAGACAGTGTCTATAGTAAGAGTAACACACACAAAATGCTACAGGAACTCAGCAGGTCAGACAGTGTCTATGATCAGAGTAACACACACAAAATCCTGGATGAACTCAGCAGGTCAGACAGTGTCTATAGTCAGAGTAACACGCACAAAATGCTGCTGGAACTCAGCAGGTCAGACAGAGTCTATGGTCAGAGTAACACACACAAAATGCTGAAGGAACTCAGCAGGTCAGACAGTGTCTATGGTCAGTGAAAAACACACACAGTGCTGGAGGAACTCAGCTGGTCAGACAGTGTCTATGACCAGAGTAACACACACAAAATGCTGGATGAACTCAGCAGGTCAGACAGTGTCTATAGTCAGAGTAACACGTACAAAATGCTGCAGGAACTCAGCAGGTCAGACAGTGTCTATGGACAGAGTAACACACACTAAATGCTGGAGGAGCTCAGCAGGTCAGACAGTGGCTATGGACAGAGCAACACACACAAAATGCTGGAGGATCTCAGCAGGTCAGACAGAGTCTATGGACAGAGTAACACACACAAAATACTGGAGGAACTCAGCAGGTCAGACAGTGTCTATGACCAGAGTAACACACACAAAATGCTGGATGAACTCAGCAGGTCAGACAGTGTCTATAGTCAGAGTAACACGTACAAAATGCTGCAGGAACTCAGCAGGTCAGACAGTGTCTATAGTCAGAGTAACACACACAAAATGCTGGATGAACTCAGCAGGACAGACAGTGTCTATGTTCAGAGTAACACACACAAAATGCTGGAGGAACTCAGCAGGTCAGACAGTGTCTATGAACAGAATAACACACAAAATGCTGGAGGAACTCAGCAGGTCAGACAGTGTCTATGGACAGAGTAACACACACTAAATGTCGGAGGAGATCAGCATTTCAGACAGTGGCTATGCTCAGAGCAACACACACAAAATGCTGGAGGAACTCAGCAGGTCAGACAGAGTCTATGGACAGAGTAACACACACAAAATACTGGAGGAACTCAGCAGGTCAGACAGTGTCTATAGTCAGAGTAACAGGCACAAAATGCTGCAGGAACTCAGCAGGTCAAACAGTGTCTATGGACAGAGTAACACACACAAAATACTGGAGGAACTCAGCAGGTCAGACAGTGTCTATGATCAGAGTAACACACACAAAATGCTGAATGAACTCAGCAGGTCAGACAGTGTCTATGGACAGAGTAACACACACAAAATGCTGGATGAACTCAGCAGGTCAGACAGTGTTTATAGTAAGAGTAACAGGCACAAAATGCTACAGGAACTCAGCAGGTCAGACTGTGTCTATGATCAGAGTAACACACACAAAATGCTGGATGAACTCAGTAGGTCAGACAGTGTCTATAGTCAGAGTAACACGCACAAAATGCTGCAGGAACTCAGCAGGTCAGACAGAGTCTATGGACAGAGTAACACACACAAAATGCTGAAGGAACTCAGCAGGTCAGACAGTGTCTATGGTCAGAGAAAAACACACACAGTGCTGGAGGAACTCAGCAGGTCAGACAGTGTCTATGATCAGAGTAACACACACAAAATGCTGGATGAACTCAGCAGGTCAGACAGTGTCTCTGGACAGAGTAACACGTACAAAATGCTGCAGGAACTCAACAGGTCAGACAGTGTCAATGGTCAGAGTAACACACACAAAATGCTGGAGGAACTCAGCAGGTCACACAGTGTCTAAGGTCAGAGTAACACACACAAAATGCTGGAGGAACTCAGCAGGTCAGACAGTGTCTATGGACAGAGTAACACACACTAAATGCTGGAGGAGCTCAGCAGGTCAGACAGTGGCTATGGACAGAGCAACACACACAAAATGCTGGAGGATCTCAGCAGGTCAGACAGAGTCTATGGACAGAGTAACACACACAAAATACTGGAGGAACTCAGCAGGTCAGACAGTGTCTATGATCAGAGTAACACACACAAAATGCTGGATGAACTCAGCAGGTCAGACAGTGTCTATAGTGAGAGTAACACGCACAAAATGCTCCAGGAACTCAGCAGGTCAGACAGTGTCTATGGACAGAGTAACACACACAACATGCTGGAGGAACTCAGCAGGTCAGACAGTGTCTATGGACAGAGCAACACACACAAAATACTGGAGGAACTCAGCAGGTTAGACAGTGTCTAAGGACAGAGTAACACACAAAATGCTGGAGGAACTCAGCAGGTGAGACAGAGTCTATGGACAGAGTAACACACACAAAATACTGGAGGAACTCAGCACGTCAGACAGTGTCAATGGACAGAATAACACACACAAAATGCTGAAGGAACACAGCAGGTCAGACAGTGTCTATAGTAAGAGTAACACGCACAAAATGCTACAGGAACTCAGCAGGTCAGACAGTGTCTATGATCAGAGTAACACACACAAAATGCTGGATGAACTCAGCAGGTCAGACAGTGTCTATAGTCAGAGTAACACACACAAAATGCTGGAGGAACTCAGCAGGTCAGACAGTGTCTATGAACAGAATAACACACAAAATGCTGGAGGAACTCAGCAGGTCAGACAGTGTCTATGGACAGAGTAACACACACTAAATGTCGGAGGAGATCAGCATTTCAGACAGTGGCTATGCTCAGAGCAACACACAGAAAATGCCGGAGGAACTCAGCAGGTCAGACAGAGTCTATGGACAGAGTAACACACACAAAATACTGGAGGAACTCAGCAGGTCAGACAGTGTCTATAGTCAGAGTAACAGGCACAAAATGCTGCAGGAACTCAGCAGGTCAAACAGTGTCTATGGACAGAGTAACACACACAAAATACTGGAGGAACTCAGCAGGTCAGACAGTGTCTATGATCAGAGTAACACACACAAAATGCTGAATGAACTCAGCAGGTCAGACAGTGTCTATGGACAGAGTAACACACACAAAATGCTGGATGAACTCAGCAGGTCAGACAGTGTTTATAGTAAGAGTAACAGGCACAAAATGCTACAGGAACTCAGCAGGTCAGACTGTGTCTATGATCAGAGTAACACACACAAAATGCTGGATGAACTCAGTAGGTCAGACAGTGTCTATAGTCAGAGTAACACGCACAAAATGCTGCAGGAACTCAGCAGGTCAGACAGAGTCTATGGTCAGAGTAACACACACAAAATGCTGAAGGAACTCAGCAGGTCAGACAGTGTCTATGGTCAGAGAAAAACACACACAGTGCTGGAGGAACTCAGCAGGTCAGACAGTGTCTATGATCAGAGTAACACACACAAAATGCTGGATGAACTCAGCAGGTCAGACAGTGTCTCTGGACAGAGTAACACGTACAAAATGCTGCAGGAACTCAACAGGTCAGACAGTGTCTATGGTCAGAGTAACACACACAAAATGCTGGAGGAACTCAGCAGGTCACACAGTGTCTATGGTCAGAGTAACACACACAAAATGCTGGAGGAACTCAGCAGGTCAGACAGTGTCTATGGACAGAGTAACACACACTAAATGCCGGAGGAGCTCAGCAGGTCAGACAGTGGCTATGGACAGAGCAACACACACAAAATGCTGCAGGAACTCAGCAGTTCAGACAGAGTCTATGGACAGAGTAACACACACAAAATACTGGAGGAACTCAGCAGGTCAGACAGTGTCTATGATCAGAGTAACACACACAAAATGCTGGATGAACTCAGCAGGTCAGACAGTGTCTATAGTGAGAGTAACACGCACAAAATGCTCCAGGAACTCAGCAGGTCAGACAGTGTCTATGGACAGAGTAACACACACAACATGCTGGAGGAACTCAGCAGGTCAGACAGTGTCTATGGACAGAGCAACACACACAAAATGCTGGAGGAACTCAGCAGGTTAGACAGTGTCTAAGGACAGAGTAACACACAAAATGCTGGAGGAACTCAGCAGGTGAGACAGAGTCTATGGACAGAGTAACACACACAAAATACTGGAGGAACTCAGCAGGTCAGACAGTGTCAATGGACAGAATAACACACACAAAATGCTGAAGGAACACAGCAGGTCAGACAGTGTCTATAGTCAGAGTAACACGCACAAAATGCTGCAGGAACTCAGCAGGTCAGACAGAGTCTATGGTCAGAGTAACACACACAAAATGCTGAAGGAACTCAGCAGGTCAGACAGTGTCTATGGTCAGAGAAAAACACACACAGTGCTGGAGGAACTCAGCAGGTCAGACAGTGTCTATGAGCAGAGTAACACACACAAAATGCTGGATGAACTCAGCAGGTCAGACAGTGTCTATGGTCAGAGTAACACACACAAAATGCTGGAGGAACTCAGCAGGACAGACAGTGTCTATGTTCAGAGTAACACACTCAAAATGCTGGAGGAACTCAGCAGGTCAGACAGTGTCTATGTACAGAATAACACACAAAATGCTGGAGGAACTCAGCAGGTCAGACAGAGTCTATGATCAGAGTAACACACACAAAATGCTGGAGGAACTCAGCAGGTCAGACAGAGTCTATGGACAGAGTAACACACACAAAATACTGGAGGAACTCAGCAGGTCAGACAGTGTCTATAGTCAGAGTAACAGGCACAAAATGCTGCAGGAACTCAGCAGGTCAAACAGTGTCTATAGTAAGAGTAACACGCACAAAATGCTACAGGAACTCAGCAGGTCAGACAGTGTCTATAGTAAGAGTAAAACGCACAAAATGCTACAGGAACTCAGCAGGTCCAACAGTGTCAATGATCAGAGTAACACACACAAAATGCTGGAGGAACTCAGCAAGTCAGACAGTGTCTATTTACAGAATAACACACAAAATGCTGGAGGAACTCAGCAGGTCAGACAGTGTCTATGGACAGAGTAACACACACAAAATGCTGGAGGAACTCAGCAGGTCAGACAGTGTCTATGTACAGTGTAACACACACAATGCTGGAGGAACTCAGCAGGTCAGACAGTGTCTATGGACAGAGCAACACACACAAAATGCTGCAGGAACTCAGCAGGTCAGACAGTGTCTATGGACAGAGCAACACACACAAAATGCTGCAGGAACTCAGCAGGTCAGACAGAGTCTATGGACAGAGAAACACACACAAAATGCTGGAGGAACTCAGCAGGTCAGACAGTGTCTATGGAGAGAGAAACGCACACAAAATGCTGGAGGAACTCAGCAGGTCAGACAGTATCTATGGACAGAGTAACACACACAAAATGCTGGAGGAACTCAGCAGGTCAGACAGTGGTTATGGACAGAGCAACACACACAAAATGCTGGAGGAACTGAGCAGGTCAGACAGTGTCTGTGGACAGAGTAACACACACAAAATACAGGAGGAACTCAGCAGGTCATATAGTGCCTATGGACAGAGTAACACACGCAAAATGCTGGATGAACTCAGCAGGTCAGACAGTGTCTATAGTAAGAGTAACACGCACAAAATGCTACAGGAACTCAGCAGGTCAGACAGTGTCTATGGTCAGAGAAACACACTCAAAATGCTGAAGGAACTCAGCAGGTCAGACAGTGTCTATGGTCAGAGAAAAACACACACAGTGCTGGAGGAACTCAGCAGGTCAGACAGTGTCTATAATAAGAGTAACACGCACAAAATGCTACAGGAACTCAGCAGGTCAGACAGTGTCTATGGTCAGAGTAACACACACAAAATGCTGAAGGAACTCAGCAGGTCAGACAGTGTCTATGATCAGAGTAACACACTAAAAATGCTGGATGAACTCAGCAGGTCAGACAGTGTCTATAGTCGGAGTAACACGTACAAAATGCTGCAGGAACTCAGCAGGTCAGACAGTGTCTATGATCAGAGTAACACACTAAAAATGCTGGATGAACTCAGCAGGTCAGACATTGTCTATAGTCAGAGTAACACGTACAAAATGCTGCAGGAACTCAGCAGGTCAGACAGTGTCTATGGTCAGAGTAACACACGCAAAATGCTGGATGAACTCAGCAGGTCAGACAGTGTCTATAGTAAGAGTAACACGCACAAAATGCTACAGGAACTCAGCAGGTCAGACAGTGTCTATGGTCAGAGTAACACACACAAAATGCTGAAGGAACTCAGCAGGTCAGACAGTGTCTATGGTCAGAGAAAAACACACACAGTGCTGGAGGAACTCAGCAGGTCAGACAGTGTCTATGATCAGAGTAACACACTAAAAATGCTGGATGAACTCAGCAGGTCAGACAGTGTCTATAGTCAGAGTAACACGTACAAAATGCTGCAGGAACTCAGCAGGTCAGACAAGTCTATGGTCAGAGTAACACACACAAAATGATGGAGGAACTCAGCAGGTCACACAGTGTCTATGGTCAGAGTAACACACACAAAATGCTGGAGGAACTCAGCAGGTCGGACAGTGTCTCTGGACAGAGTAACACACACAAAATGCTGCAGGAGCTCAGCAGGTCAGACAGTGGCTAGGGACAGAGTAACACACGCAAAATGCTGGATGAACTCAGCAGGTCAGACAGTGTCTATAGTCAGAGTAACATGCACAAAATACTGCAGGAACTCAGCAGGTCAGACAGTGTCTAAGGACAGAGTAACACAGACAATGCTGGAGGAACTCAGCAGGTCAGACAGTGTCTATGGACAGAGTAACACACACAATGCTGGAGGAACTCAGCAGGTCAGACAGTGTCTATAGTCAGAGTAACATGCACAAAATACTGCAGGAACTCAGCAGGTCAGTCAGAGTCTATGGTCAGAGTAACACACACAAAATGCTGAAGGAACTCAGCAGGTCAGACAGTGTCTATGGTCAGAGAAAAACACACACAGTGCTGGAGGAACTCAGCAGGTCAGACAGTGTCTATGATCAGAGTAACACACTAAAAATGCTGGATGAACTCAGCAGGTCAGACAGTGTCTATAGTCAGAGTAACACGTACAAAATGCTGCAGGAACTCAGCAGGTCAGACAGTGTCTATTGTCAGAGTAACACACACAAAATGCTGGAGGAACTCAGCAGGTCACACAGTGTCTATGGTCAGAGTAACACACACAAAATGCTGGAGGAACTCAGCAGGTCGGACAGTGGCTATGGACAGAGCAACACACACAAAATGCTGGATGAACTCAGCAGGTCAGACAGTGTCTATAGTGAGAGAAACACGCACAAAATGCTGGAGGAACTCAGCAGGTCAGACAGTGTCAGTGATCAGAGTAACACACACAACATGCTGGAGGAACTCAACAAGTCAGACAGTGTCTATGGACAGAGTAACACACAAAATGCTGGAGGAACTCAGCAGGTCAGACAGTGTCTATGGACAGAGTAACACACACAAATTGCTGGAGGAACTCAGCAGTTTAGACAGTGTCTATGTACAGAATAACACACAAAATGCTGGAGGATCTCAGCAGGTCAGACAGTGTCTATGGACAGAGTAACACACACTAAATGCTGGAGGAGCTCAGCAGGTCAGACAGTGGCTATGGACAGAGCAACACACACAAAATGCTGGAGGAACTCAGCAGCTCCGACAGAGTCTACGGACAGAGTAACACACACAAAATACTGGAGGAACTCAGCAGGTCAGACAGTGTCTATGTTCAGAGTAACACACACAAAATGCTGGAGGAACTCAGCAGGTCAGACAGTGTCTATGTACAGAATAACACACAAAATGCTGGAGGAACTCAGCAGGTCAGACAGTGTCTATGGACAGAGTAACACACACTAAATGCTGGAGGAACTCAGCAGGTCAGACAGTGGCTATGTTCAGAGTAACACACACAAAATGCTGGAGGAACTCAGCAGGTCAGACAGAGTCTATGGACAGAGTAACACTCATAAAATGCTGGACGAACTCAGTAGGTCAGACAGTGTCTATGGACAGAGTAACACACACAAAATGCTGGAGGAACTCAGCAGGTCAGACAGTGTCTATGGACAGAGTAACACACACAAAATGCTGGAGGAACTCAGCAGGTCAGACAGTGCACGGTCAGAGTAACACACACAAAATGCTGGAGGAACTCAGCAGGTCAGAGAGAGTCTATGGACAGAGTAACACACACAAAATGCTGGAGGAACTCAGCAGGTCAGACAGAGTCTATGGACAGAGTAACACACACAAAATGCTGCAGGAACTCAGCAGGTCAGACAGTGTCTATGGACAGAGTAACACACACAATGCTGGAGGAACTCAGCAGGTCAGACAGTGTCTATGGACAGAGCAACACACACAAAATGCTGGAGGAACTCAGCAGGTTAGACAGTGTCTATGGACAGAGCAACACACACAAAATGCTGCAGGAACTCAGCAGGACAGACAGTGTCTATGGAGAGAGTAACACACACAATGCTGGAGGAACTCAGCAGGTCAGACAGTGTCTATGGACAGAGCAACACACACAAAATGCTGCAGGAACTCAGCAGGTCAGACATTGTCTATGGACAGATTAACACACACAATGCTGGAGGAACTCAGCAGGTCAGACAGTGTCTATGGACAGAGTAACACACACAATGCTGGAGGAACTCAGCAGGTCAGACAGTGTCTATGGACAGAGCAACACACACAAAATGCTGCAGGATCTCAGCAGGTCAGACAGTGTCTATGGACAGAGCAACACACACAAAATGCTGCAGGAAATCAGCAGGTCAGACAGTGTCTGTTGACAGAGTAACACACACAAAATACAGGAGGAACTCAGCAGGTCAGACAGTGTCTATGGACAGAGTAACACACACAAAATGCTGGATGAACTCAGCAGGTCAGACAGTGTCTATAGTAAGAGTAACAGGCACAAAATGCTACAGGAACTCAGCAGGTCAGACAGAGTCTATGATCAGAGTAACACACACAAAATGCTGGATGAACTCAGCAGGTCAGACAGTGTCTATAGTCAGAGTAACACGCACAAAATACTGCAGGAACTCAGCAGGTCAGACAGAGTCTATGGTCAGAGTAACACACACAAAATGCTGAAGGAACTCAGCAGGTCAGACAGTGTCTATGGTCAGAGAAAAACACACACAGTGCTGGAGGAACTCAGCAGGTCAGACAGTGTCTATGATCAGAGTAACACACACAAAATGCTGGATGAACTCAGCAGGTCAGACTGTGTCTATGGACAGAGTAAAACGTACAAAATGCTGCAGGAACTCAGCAGGTCAGACAGTGTCTATGGTCAGAGTAACACACACAAAATGCTGGAGGAACTCAGCAGGTCAGACAGAGCCTATGGTCAGAGTAACACACACAAAATGCTGGAGGAACTCAGCAGGTCAGACAGTGTCTATGATCAGAGTAACACACACAAAATGCTGGATGAACTCAGCAGGTCAGACTGTGTCTATGGACAGAGTAACACGTACAAAATGCTGCAGGAACTCAGCAGGTCAGACAGTGTCTATGGTCAGAGTAACACACACAAAATGCTGCAGGAACTCAGCAGGTCAGACAGTGTCTATGGTCAGAGTAACTCACACAAAATGCTGGAGGAACTCAGCAGGTCAGACAGTGTCTATGGACAGAGTAACACACACTAAATGCCGGAGGAGCTCAGCAGGTCAGGCAGTGGCTATGGACAGAGCAACACACACAAAATGCTGGAGGAACTCAGCAGGTCAGACAGAGTCTATGGACAGAGTAACACACACAAAATACTGGAGGAACTCAGCAGGTCAGACAGTGTCTATGATCAGAGTAACACACACAAAATGCTGGATGAACTCAGCAGGTCAGACAGTGTCTATGGACAAAGCAACACACACAAAATGCTGGAGGAACTCAGCAGGTCAGACAGTGTCTAAGGACAGAGTAACACACAAAATGCTGGAGGAACTCAGCAGGTCAGACAGTGTCTATAGTAAGAGTAACACGCACAAAATGCTACAGGAACTCAGCAGGTCAGACAGTGTCTATGATCACCGTAACACACACAAAATGCTGGATGAACTCAGCAGGTCAGACGGTGTCTAAGGACAGAGTAACACGCACAAAATGCTGGAGGAACTCAGCAGGTGAGACAGAGTCTATGGACAGAGTAACACACACAAAATACTATAGGAACTCAACAAGACAGACAGTGTCTATAGTCAGAGTAACACGCACAAAATGCTGCAGGAACTCAGCAGGTCAGACAGTGTCTATGGACAGAGTAACACACACAACATGCTGGAGGAACTCAACAGGTCAGACAGTGGCTATTGACAGAGCAACACACACAAAATGCTGGAGGAACTCAGCACGTCAGACACAGTCTATGGACAGAGTAACACACACAAAATGCTGGATGAACTCAGCAGGTCAGACAGTGTCTATAGTAAGAGTAACACGCACAAAATGCTACAGGAACTCAGCAGCTCAGACAGTGTCAATGATCAGAGCAACACACACAAAATGCTGGAGGAACTCAGCAGGTCAGACAGAGTCTATGGACAGAGTAACACACACAAAATACTGGAGGAACTCAGCAGGTCAGACAGTGTCTATGATCAGAGTAACACACACAAAATGCTGGATGAACTCAGCAGGTCAGACAGTGTCTATAGTCAGAGTAACACGCACAAAATGCTGCAGGAACTCAGCAGGTCAGACAGTGTCTATGATCAGAGTAACACACACAAAATGCTGGATGAACTCAGCAGGTCAGACAGTGTCTATAGTCAGAGTAACAGGCACAAAATGCTGCAGGAACTCAGCAGGTCAGACAGTGTCTATGGTCAGGGTAACACGCACAAAATGCTGAAGGAACTCAGCAGGTCGGACAGTGTCTATGGACAGAGTAACACACACAAAATGCTGGAGGAACTCAGCAGGTCAGACAGTGTCTATGGACAGAGTAACACACACAAAATGCTGGATGAACTCAGCAGGTCAGACAGTGTCTATAGTAAGAGTAACACGCACAAAATGCTACAGGAACTCAGCAGGTCAGACAGTGTCAATGATCAGAGTAACACACACAAAATGCTGGAGGAACTCAGCAAGTCAGACAGTGTCTATGTACAGAATAACACACAAAATGCTGGAGGAACTCAGCAGGTCAGACAGTGTCTATGGACAGAGTAACAGACACAAAATGCTGTAGGAACTCAGCAGGTCCGACAGTGTCTATGTACAGAATAACACACAAAATGCTGGAGGAACTCAGCAGGTCAGACAGTGTCTATGGACAGAGTAACACACACTAAATGCTGGAGAAGCTCAGCAGGTCAGACAGTGGCTATGGACAGAGCAACACACACAAAATGCTGGAGGAACTCAGCAGGTCAGACAGAGTCTATGGACACAGTAACACACACAAAATACTGGAGGAACTCAGCAGGTCAGACAGTGTCTATGGACAGAGTAACACACACATAATGCTGGATGAACTCAGCAGTTCAGACAGTGTCTATAGTCAGAGTAACACGCAAAAAATGCTGCAGGAACTCAGCAGGTCAGACAGTGGCTATGGACAGAGCAACACACACAAAATGCTGGAGGAACTCAGCACGTCAGACACAGTCTATGGACAGAGTAACACACACAAAATGCTGGATGAACTCAGCAGGTCAGACAGTGTCTATAGTAAGAGTAACACGCACAAAATGCTACAGGAACTCAGCAGCTCAGACAGTGTCAATGATCAGAGCAACACACACAAAATGCTGGAGGAACTCAGCAGGTCAGACAGAGTCTATGGACAGAGTAACACACACAAAATACTGGAGGAACTCAGCAGGTCAGACAGTGTCTATGATCAGAGTAACACACACAAAATGCTGGATGAACTCAGCAGGTCAGACAGTGTCTATAGTCAGAGTAACACGCACAAAATGCTGCAGGAACTCAGCAGGTCAGACAGTGTCTATGATCAGAGTAACACACACAAAATGCTGGATGAACTCAGCAGGTCAGACAGTGTCTATAGTCAGAGTAACAGGCACAAAATGCTGCAGGAACTCAGCAGGTCAGACAGTGTCTATGGTCAGGGTAACACGCACAAAATGCTGAAGGAACTCAGCAGGTCGGACAGTGTCTATGGACAGAGTAACACACACAAAATGCTGGAGGAACTCAGCAGGTCAGACAGTGTCTATGGACAGAGTAACACACACAAAATGCTGGATGAACTCAGCAGGTCAGACAGTGTCTATAGTAAGAGTAACACGCACAAAATGCTACAGGAACTCAGCAGGTCAGACAGTGTCAATGATCAGAGTAACACACACAAAATGCTGGAGGAACTCAGCAAGTCAGACAGTGTCTATGTACAGAATAACACACAAAATGCTGGAGGAACTCAGCAGGTCAGACAGTGTCTATGGACAGAGTAACAGACACAAAATGCTGTAGGAACTCAGCAGGTCCGACAGTGTCTATGTACAGAATAACACACAAAATGCTGGAGGAACTCAGCAGGTCAGACAGTGTCTATGGACAGAGTAACACACACTAAATGCTGGAGAAGCTCAGCAGGTCAGACAGTGGCTATGGACAGAGCAACACACACAAAATGCTGGAGGAACTCAGCAGGTCAGACAGAGTCTATGGACACAGTAACACACACAAAATACTGGAGGAACTCAGCAGGTCAGACAGTGTCTATGGACAGAGTAACACACACATAATGCTGGATGAACTCAGCAGTTCAGACAGTGTCTATAGTCAGAGTAACACGCAAAAAATGCTGCAGGAACTCAGCAGGTCAGACAGTGTCTATGGACAGAGTAACATACACAAAATGCTGGAGGAACTCAGCAGGTCAGACAGTGTCTAAGGACAGAGTAACACACAAAATGCTGGAGGAACTCAGCAGGTGAGACAGAGACTACGGACAGAGTAACACACACAAAATACTGGAGGATCTCAGTAGGTCAGACAGTGTCTACGGACAGAGTAACACACACAAAATACTGGAGGAACTCAGCAGGTCAGACATTGTCTATGATCAGAGTAACACACACAAAATGCTGGTTGAACTCAGCAGGTCAGACAGTGTCTATAGTCAGAGTAACAGGCACAGAATGCTGCAGGAATTCAGCAGGTCAGTCAGTGTCTATGGTCAGAGTGACACACACAAAATGCAGAAGGAACTCAGCAGGTCAGACAGTGTCTATGGACAGAGAAAAACACACACAGTGCTGGAGGATCTCAGCAGGTCAGACAGTGTCTATGATCACAGTAACACACACAAAATGCTGGATGAATTCAGCAGGTCAGACGGTGTCTAAGGACAGAGTAACACCCAAAATGCTGGAGGAACTCAGCAGGTGAGACAGAGTCTATGGACGGAGTAACACACACAAAATACTATAGGAACTCAACAAGACAGACAGTGTCTATAGTCAGAGTAACACGCACAAAACGCTGCAGGAACTCAGCAGGTCAGACAGAGTCTATGGTCAGAGTAACACACACAAAATGCTGAAGGAACTCAGCAGGTCAGACAGTGTCTATGGTCAGAGAAAAACACACACAGTGCTGGAGGAACTCAGCAGGTCAGACAGTGTCTGTGGTCAGAGTAACACACACAAAATGCTGGATGAACTCAGCAGGTCAGACAGTGTCTATGATGAGCGTAACACACACAAAATGCTGGATGAACTCAGCAGGACAGACAGTGTCTATAGTCAGAGTAACACGTAAAAAATGCTGCAGGAACTCAGCAGGTCAGACAGTGTCTCTGGACAGAGCAACACACACAAAATGCTGGAGGAACTCAGCAGGTCAGACAGTGTCTCTGGACAGAGCAACACACACAAAATGCTGGAGGAACTCAGCAGGTCAGACAGTGTCTCTGGACAGAGCAACACACACAAAATGCTGGAGGAACTCAGCAGGTCAGACAGTGTCTATGATCAGAGTAACACACACAAAATGCTGGATGAACTCAGCAGGTCAGACAGTGTCTATAGTCAGAGTAACAGGCACAGAATGCTGCAGGAATTCAGCAGGTCAGTCAGTGTCTATGGTCAGAGTGACACACACAAAATGCAGAAGGAACTCAGCAGGTCAGACAGTGTCTATGGACAGAGAAAAACACACACAGTGCTGGAGGATCTCAGCAGGTCAGACAGTGTCTATGATCACAGTAACACACACAAAATGCTGGATGAATTCAGCAGGTCAGACGGTGTCTATAGTCAGAGTAACACGTAAAAAATGCTGCAGGAACTCAGCAGGTCAGACAGAGTCTCTGGACAGAGCAACACACACAGTGCTGGAGGAACTCAGCAGGTCAGACAGTGTCTATAGTAAGAGTAACACACACAAAATGCTGGAGGAACTCAGCAGGACAGACAGTGTCTATAGTCGGAGTAACACGTAAAAAATGCTGCTGGAACTCAGCAGGTCAGACAGTGTCTCTGGACAGAGCAACACACACAAAATGCTGGAGGAACTCAGCAGGTCAGACAGTGTCTCTGGACAGAGCAACACACACAAAATGCTGGAGGAACTCAGCAGGTCAGACAGTGTCTCTGGACAGAGCAACACACACAAAATGCTGGAGGAACTCAGCAGGTCAGACAGTGTCTATGGTCAGAGTAACACACACAAAATACTGGAGGAACTCAGCAGGTCAGACAGTGTCTATGATCAGAGTAACACACACAAAATGCTGGATGAACTCAGCAGGTCAGACAGTGTCTATACTCAGAGTAACACGCACAAAATGCTGCAGGAACTCAGCAGGTCAGACAGTGTCTATGGACAGAGTAACACACACAACATGCTGGACGAACTTAGCAGGTCAGACAGTGTCTATGGACAGAGCAACACACACAAAATGCTGAAGGAACTCAGCAGGTCAGACAGTGTCTATGGTCAGAGAAAAACACACACAGTGCTGGAGGAACTCAGCAGGTCAGACAGTGTCTATGATCAGAGTAACACACACAAAATGCTGGATGAACTCAGCAGGTCAGACAGTGTCTATAGTCAGAGTAACACGTACAAAATGCTGCAGGAACTCAGCAGGTCAGACAGTGTCTATGGTCAGAGTAACACACACAAAATGCTGGAGGAACTCAGCAGGTCACACAGTGTCTATGGTCAGAGTAACACACACATAATGCTGGAGGAACTCAGCAGGTCAGACAGTGTCTATGGACAGTGTAACACACACAAATTGCTGGAGGAACTCAGCAGGTCAGACAGTGTCTATGGTCAGAGTAACACACACTAAATGCCGGAGGAGCTCAGCAGGTCAGACAGTGGCTATGGACAGAGCAACACACACAAAATGCTGGAGGAACTCAGCAGGTCAGACAGAGTCTATGGACAGAGTAACACACACAAAATACTGGAGGAACTCAGCAGGTCAGACAGTGTCTATGATCAGAGTAACACACACAAAATGCTGGATGAACTCAGCAGGTCAGACAGTGTCTATAGTCAGAGCAACACACACAAAATGCTGCAGGAACTCAGCAGGTCAGACAGTGTCTATGGACAGAGTAACACACACAACATGCTGGAGGAACTCAGCAGGTCAGACAGTGTCTATGGACAGTGCAACACACACAAAATGCTGGAGGAACTCAGCAGGTCAGACAGTGTTAAAGGACAGAGTAACACACAAAATGCTGGAGGAACTCAGCAGGTGAGACAGAGACTATGGACAGAGCAACACACACAAAATGCTGGAGGAACTCAGCAGGTCAGACAGTGTTAAAGGACAGAGTAACACACAAAATGCTGGAGGAACTCAGCAGGTCAGACAGTGTCTATGATCAGAGTAACACACACAAAATGCTGGAGGAACTCAGCAAGTTAGACAGTGTCTATGATCAGAGTAACACACACAAAATGCTGCAGGAACTCAGCAGGTCAGACAGAGTCTATGGTCAGAGTAACACACACAAAATTCTGAAGGAACTCAGCAGGTCAGTCAGTGTCTATGGTCAGAGAAAAACACACACAGTGCTGGAGGAACTCAGCAGGTCAGACAGTGTCTATGATCAGAGTCACACACACAAAATGCTGGATGAACTCGGCAGGTCAGACAGTGTCTATAGTCAGAGTAACACGTACAAAATGCTGCAGGAACTCAGCAGGTCAGACAGTGTCTATGGTCAGAGTAACACACACCAAATGCTGGAGGAACTCAGCAGGTTAGACAGTGTCTATGTTCAGAGTAACACACACAAAATGCTGGAGGAACTCAGCAGGTCAGACAGTGTCTAAGTACAGAATAACACACAAAATGCTGGAGGAACTCAGCAGGTCAGACAGTGTCTATGGACAGAGTAACACACACTAAATGCCGGAGGAGCTCAGCAGGTCAGACAGTGGCTATGCTCAGAGCAACACACACAAAATGCTGGAGGAACTCAGCAGGTCAGACAGAGTCTATGGACAGAGTAACACACACAAAATACTGGAGGAACTCAGCAGGTCAGACAGTGTCTATGATCAGAGTAACACACACAAAATGCTGGATGAACTCAGCAGGTCAGACAGTGTCTATAGTCAGAGTAACACACACAAAATGCTGCAGGAACTCAGCAGGTCAGACAGTGTCTATGGACAGAGTAACACACACAACATGCTGGAGGAAATCAGCAGGTCAGACAGTGTCTATGGACAGAGTAACACACACAAAATACTGGAGGAACTCAGCAGGTCAGACAGTGTCTATGATCAGAGTAACACACACAAAATGCTGGATGAACTCAGCAGGTCAGACAGTGTCTATAGTCAGAGTAACAGGCAGAAAATGCTGCAGGAACTCATCAGGTCAGACAGTGTCTATGGTCAGAGTAACACACACTAAATGCCGGAGGAGCTCAGCAGGTCAGACAGTGGCTATGGACAGAGCAACACACACAAAATGCTGGAGGAACTCAGCAGGTCAGACAGAGTCTATGGACAGAGTAACACACACAAAATACTGGAGGAACTCAGCAGGTCAGACAGTGTCTATGATCAGAGTAACACACACAAAATGCTGGATGAACTCAGCAGGTCAGACAGTGTCTATAGTCAGAGTAACACACACAAAATGCTGCAGGAACTCAGCAGGTCAGACAGTGTCTATGGACAGAGTAACACACACAACATGCTGGAGGAACTCAGCAGGTCAGACAGTGTCTATGGACAGTGCAACACACACAAAATGCTGGAGGAACTCAGCAGGTCAGACAGTGTTAAAGGACAGAGTAACACACAAAATGCTGGAGGAACTCAGCAGGTGAGACAGAGACTATGGACAGAGCAACACACACAAAATGCTGGAGGAACTCAGCAGGTCTGACATTGTCTATGGTCACAGTAACACACACAAAATGCTGTAGGAACTGAGCAGGTCAGACAGTGTCTATGATCAGAGTAACACACACAAAATGCTGGAGGAACTCAGCAAGTTAGACAGTGTCTATGATCAGAGTAACACACACAAAATGCTGCAGGAACTCAGCAGGTCAGACAGAGTCTATGGTCAGAGTAACACACACAAAATTCTGAAGGAACTCAGCAGGTCAGTCAGTGTCTATGGTCAGTGAAAAACACACACAGTGCTGGAGGAACTCAGCAGGTCAGACAGTGTCTATGATCAGAGTAACACACACAAAATGCTGGATGAACTCGGCAGGTCAGACAGTGTCTATAGTCAGAGTAACACGTACAAAATGCTGCAGGAACTCAGCAGGTCAGACAGTGTCTATGGTCAGAGTCACACACACCAAATGCTGGAGGAACTCAGCAGGTTAGACAGTGTCTATGTTCAGAGTAACACACACAAAATGCTGGAGGATCTCAGCAGGTCAGACAGTGTCTATGTACAGAATAACACACAAAATGCTGGAGGAACTCAGCAGGTCAGACAGTGTCTATGGACAGAGTAACACACACTAAATGCCGGAGGAGCTCAGCAGGTCAGACAGTGGCTATGCTCAGAGCAACACACACAAAATGCTGGAGGAACTCAGCAGGTCAGACAGAGTCTATGGACAGAGTAACACACACAAAATGCTGAAGGAACTCAGCAGGTCAGACAGTGTCTATGGTCAGAGAAAAACACACACAAAATGCTGGAGGAACTCAGCAGGTCAGACAGTGTCTATGATGAGCGTAACACACACAAAATGCTGGATGAACTCAGCAGGTCAGACAGTGTCTATAGTCAGAGTAACACGTAAAAAATGCTGCAGGAACTCAGCAGGTCAGACAGTGTCTATAGTCAGAGTAACACATAAAAAATGCTGCAGGAACTCAGCAGGTCAGACAGTGTCTCTGGACAGAGCAACACACACAAAATGCTGGAGGAACTCAGCAGGTCAGACAGTGTCTATGGTCAGAGTAACATACACTAAATGCCCGAGGAGCTCAGCAAGGTCAGACAGTGGCTATGGACAGAGCAACACACACAAAATGCTGGAGGAACTCAGCAGGTCAGACAGAGTCTATGGACAGAGTAACACACACAAAATGCTGGATGAACTCAGCAGGTCAGACAGTGTCTATGGACAGAGTAACACACACAACATGGTGGAGGAACTTAGCAGGTCAGACAGTGTCTATGGACAGAGCAACACACACAAAATGCTGAAGGAACTCAGCAGGTCAGACAGTGTCTATGGTCAGAGTAACACACACAAAATGCTGGATGAACTCAGCAGGTCAGACAGTGTCTATAGTCAGAGTAACACGTACAAAATGCTGCAGGAACTCAGCAGGTCAGACAGTGTATATGGTCAGAGTAACACACACAAAATGCTGGAGGAACTCAGCAGGTCACACAGTGTCTATGGTCAGAGTAACACACACATAATGCTGGAGGAACTCAGCAGGTCAGACAGTGTCTATGGACAGTGTAACACACACAAATTGCTGGAGGAACTCAGCAGGTCAGACAGTGTCTATGGTCAGAGTAACACACACTAAATGCCGGAGGAGCTCAGCAGGTCAGACAGTGGCTATGGACAGAGCAACACACACAAAATGCTGGAGGAACTCAGCAGGTCAGACAGAGTCTATGGACAGAGTAACACACACAAAATACTGGAGGAACTCAGCAGGTCAGACAGTGTCTATGATCAGAGTAACACACACAAAATGCTGGATGAACTCAGCAGGTCAGACAGTGTCTATAGTCAGAGTAACACACACAAAATGCTGCAGGAACTCAGCAGGTCAGACAGTGTCTATGGACAGAGTAACACACACAACATGCTGGAGGAACTCAGCAGGTCAGACAGTGTCTATGGACAGTGCAACACACACAAAATGCTGGAGGAACTCAGCAGGTCAGACAGTGTTAAAGGACAGAGTAACACACAAAATGCTGGAGGAACTCAGCAGGTGAGACAGAGACTATGGACAGAGCAACACACACAAAATGCTGGAGGAACTCAGCAGGTCTGACAGTGTCTATGGTCACAGTAACACACACAAAATGCTGGAGGAACTGAGCAGGTCAGACAGTGTCTATGATCAGAGTAACACACACAAAATGCTGGAGGAATTCAGCAAGTTAGACAGTGTCTATGATCAGAGTAACACACAAAATGCTGCAGGAACTCAGCAGGTCAGACAGAGTCTATGGTCAGAGTAACACACACAAAATTCTGAAGGAACTCAGCAGGTCAGTCAGTGTCTATGGTCAGAGAAAAACACACACAGTGCTGGAGGAACTCAGCAGGTCAGACAGTGTCTATGATCAGAGTAACACACACAAAATGCTGGATGAACTCGGCAGGTCAGACAGTGTCTATAGTCAGAGTAACACGTACAAAATGCTGCAGGAACTCAGCAGGTCAGACAGTGTCTATGTACAGAATAACACACAAAATGCTGGAGGAACTCAGCAGGTCAGACAGTGTCTATGGACAGAGTAACACACACTAAATGCCGGAGGAGCTCAGCAGGTCAGACAGTGGCTATGCTCAGAGCAACACACACAAAATGCTGGAGGAACTCAGCAGGTCAGACAGAGTCTATGGACAGAGTAACACACACAAAATACTGGAGGAACTCAGCAGGTCAGACAGTGTCTATGATCAGAGTAACACACACAAAATGCTGGATGAACTCAGCAGGTCAGACAGTGTCTATAGTCAGAGTAACACACACAAAATGCTGCAGGAACTCAGCAGGTCAGACAGTGTCTATGGACAGAGTAACACACACAACATGCTGGAGGAAATCAGCAGGTCAGACAGTGTCTATGGACAGAGTAACACACACAAAATACTGGAGGAACTCAGCAGGTCAGACAGTGTCTATGATCAGAGTAACACACACAAAATGCTGGATGAACTCAGCAGGTCAGACAGTGTCTATAGTCAGAGTAACAGGCAGAAAATGCTGCAGGAACTCATCAGGTCAGACATTGTCTATGGTCAGAGTAACACACACAAAATGCTGGAGGAACTCAGCAGGTCAGACAGTGTCTATGGACAGTGTAACACACACAAATTGCTGGAGGAACTCAGCAGGTCAGACAGTGTCTATGGTCAGAGTAACATACACTAAATGCCGGAGGAGCTCAGCAGGTCAGACAGTGGCTATGGACAGAGCAACACACACAAAATGCTGGAGGAACTCAGCAGGTCAGACAGAGTCTATGGACAGAGTAACACACACAAAATACTGGAGGAACTCAGCAGGTCAGACAGTGTCTATGATCAGAGTAACACACACAAAATGCTGGATGAACTCAGCAGGTAAGACAGTGTCTACAGTCAGAGTAACACACACAAAATGCTGCAGGAACTCAGCAGGTCAGACAGTGTCTATGGACAGAGTAACACACACAACATGCTGGAGGAACTCAGCAGGTCAGACAGTGTCTATGGACAGTGCAACACACACAAAATGCTGGAGGAACTCAGCAGGTCAGACAGTGTTAAAGGACAGAGTAACACACAAAATGCTGGAGGAACTCAGCAGGTGAGACAGAGACTATGGACAGAGCAACACACACAAAATGCTGGAGGAACTCAGCAGGTCTGACATTGTCTATGGTCACAGTAACACACACAAAATGCTGGAGGAACTGAGCAGGTCAGACAGTGTCTATGATCAGAGTAACACACACAAAATGCTGGAGGAACTCAACAAGTTAGACAGTGTCTATGATCAGAGTAACACACACAAAATGCTGCAGGAACTCAGCAGGTCAGACAGAGTCTATGGTCAGAGTAACACACACAAAATTCTGAAGGAACTCAGCAGGTCAGTCAGTGTCTATGGTCAGAGAAAAACACACACAGTGCTGGAGGAACTCAGCAGGTCAGACAGTGTCTATGATCAGAGTAACACACACAAAATGCTGGATGAACTCGGCAGGTCAGACAGTGTCTATAGTCAGAGTAACACGTACAAAATGCTGCAGGAACTCAGCAGGTCAGACAGTGTCTATGGTCAGAGTAACACACACCAAATGCTGGAGGAACTCAGCAGGTTAGACAGTGTCTATGTTCAGAGTAACACACACAAAATGCTGGAGGAACTCAGCAGGTCAGACAGTGTCTATGTACAGAATAACACACAAAATGCTGGAGGAACTCAGCAGGTCAGACAGTGTCTATGGACAGAGTAACACACACTAAATGCCGGAGGAGCTCAGCAGGTCAGACAGTGGCTATGCTCAGAGCAACACACACAAAATGCTGGAGGAACTCAGCAGGTCAGACAGAGTCTATGGACAGAGTAACACACACAAAATACTGGAGGAACTCAGCAGGTCAGACAGTGTCTATGATCAGAGTAACACACACAAAATGCTGGATGAACTCAGCAGGTCAGACAGTGTCTATAGTCAGAGTAACACACACAAAATGCTGCAGGAACTCAGCAGGTCAGACAGTGTCTATGGACAGAGTAACACACACAACATGCTGGAGGAACTCAGCAGGTCAGACAGTGTCTATGGACAGAGTAACACACACAAAATACTGGAGGAACTCAGCAGGTCAGACAGTGTCTATGATCAGAGTAACACACACAAAATGCTGGATGAACTCAGCAGGTCAGACAGTGTCTATAGTCAGAGTAACAGGCAGAAAATGCTGCAGGAACTCATCAGGTCAGACAGTGTCTATGGTCAGAGTAACACACACAAAATGCTGAAGGAACTCAGCAGGTCGGACAGTGTCTATGGACAGAGTAACACACACGAAATGCTGGATGAACTCAGCAGGTCGGACAGTGTCTATAGTAAGAGAAACACGCACAAAATGCTGGAGGAACTCAGCAGGTCAGACAGTGTCTATGGACAGAGTAACACACACGAAATGCTGGAGGAACTCTGCAGGTCAGACAGTGTCAATGATCAGAGTAACACACACAAAATGTTGGAGGAACTCAGCAAGTCAGACAGTGTCTATGTACAGAATAACACACAAAATGCTGGAGGAACTCAGCAGGTCAGACAGTGTCTATGATCAGAGTAACACACACAAAATGCTGGATGAACTCAGCAGGTCAGACAGTGTCTATGATCAGAGTAACACACACAAAATGCTGGATGAACTCAGCAGGTCAGACAGTGTCTATAGTCAGAGTAACACACACAAAATGCTGCAGGAACTCAGCAGGTCAGACAGTGTCTATGGACAGAGTAACACACACAACATGCTGGAGGAACTCAGCAGGTCAGACAGTGTCTATGGACAGAGTAACACACACAAAATACTGGAGGAACTCAGCAGGTCAGACAGTGTCTATGATCAGAGTAACACACACAAAATGCTGGATGAACTCAGCAGGTCAGACAGTGTCTATAGTCAGAGTAACAGGCAGAAAATGCTGCAGGAACTCATCAGGTCAGACAGTGTCTATGGTCAGAGTAACACACACAAAATGCTGAAGGAACTCAGCAGGTCGGACAGTGTCTATGGACAGAGTAACACACACGAAATGCTGGATGAACTCAGCAGGTCGGACAGTGTCTATAGTAAGAGAAACACGCACAAAATGCTGTAGGAACTCAGCAGGTCAGACAGTGTCTATGGACAGAGTAACACACACGAAATGCTGGAGGAACTCTGCAGGTCAGACAGTGTCAATGATCAGAGTAACACACACAAAATGTTGGAGGAACTCAGCAAGTCAGACAGTGTCTATGTACAGAATAACACACAAAATGCTGGAGGAACTCAGCAGGTCAGACAGTGTCTATGGACAGAGTAACACACACAAAATGCTGGAGGAACTCAGCAGGTCAGACAGTGTCTATGATCAGAGTAACACACACAAAATGCTGCAGGAACTCAGCAGGTCAGACAGAGTCTATGGTCAGAGTAACACACACAAAATTCTGAAGGAACTCAGCAGGTCAGTTAGTGTCTATGGTCAGAGAAAAACACACACAGTGCTGGAGGAACTCAGCAGGTCAGACAGTGTCTATGATCAGAGTAACACACACAAAATGCTGGATGAACTCGGCAGGTTAGACAGTGTCTATAGTCAGAGTAACACGTACAAAATGCTGCAGGAACTCAGCAGGTCAGACAGTGTCTATGGTCAGAGTAACACACACCAAATGCTGGAGGAACTCAGCAGGTCAGACAGTGTCTATGTTCAGAGTGACACACACAAAATGCTGGAGGAACTCAGCAGGTCAGACAGTGTCTATGTACAGAATAACACACAAAATGCTGGAGGAACTCAGCAGGTCAGACAGTGTCTATGGACAGAGTAACACACACTAAATGCCGGAGGAGCTCAGCAGGTCAGACAGTGGCTATGCTCAGAGCAACACACACAAAATGCTGGAGGAACTCAGCAGGTCAGACAGACTCTATGGACAGAGTAACACACACAAAATACTGGAGGAACTCAGCAGGTCAGACAGTGTCTATGATCAGAGTAACACACACAAAATGCTGGATGAACTCAGCAGGTCAGACAGTGTCAATAGTCAGAGTAACACGCACAAAATGCTGCAGGAACTCAGCAGGTCAGACAGTGTCTATGGACAGAGTAACACACACAACATGCTGGAGGAACTCAGCAGGTTAGACAGTGTCTATGGACAGAGTAACACACACAAAATACTGGAGGAACTCAGCAGGTCAGACAGTGTCTATGATCAGAGTAACACACACAAAATGCTGGATGAACTCAGCAGGTCAGACAGT
Source organism: Hypanus sabinus (assembly GCF_030144855.1). Classification (NCBI taxonomy): domain Eukaryota; kingdom Metazoa; phylum Chordata; class Chondrichthyes; order Myliobatiformes; family Dasyatidae; genus Hypanus; species Hypanus sabinus. The sequence goes on from NC_082716.1 coordinate 111,130,040, forward strand.
GTCTATAGTCAGAGTAACAGGCACAAAATGCTGCAGGAACTCAGCAGGTCAGACAGTGTCTATAGTCAGAGTAACAGGCACAAAATGCTGCAGGAATTCAGCAGGTCAGACAGTATCTATGGTCAGAGTGACACACACAAAATGCTGAAGGAACTCAGCAGGTCATACAGTGTCTATGGACAGAGAAAAACACACACAAAATGCTGGATGAACTCAGCAGGTGAGACGGTGTCTAAGGACAGAGTAACACCCAAAATGCTGGAGGAACTCAGCAGGGGAGACAGAGTCTATGGACAGAGTAACACACACAAAATACTATAGGAACTCAACAAGACAGACAGTGTCTATAGTCAGAGTAACACGCACAAAATGCTGCAGGAACTCAGCAGGTCAGACAGTGTCTATGGACAGAGTAACACACACAACATGCTGGAGGAACTCAACAGGTCAGACAGTGGCTATGGACAGAGCAACACACACAAAATGCTGCAGGAACTCAGCAGGTCAGACAGAGTCTATGGACAGAGTAACACACACAAAATACTGGAGGAACTCAGCAGGTCAGACAGTGTCTATGATCAGAGTAACACACACAAAATGCTGGATGAACTCAGCAGGTCAGACAGTGTCTATAGTCAGAGTAACACACACAAAATGCTGCAGGAACTCAGCAGGTCAGACAGTGTCTATGGACAGAGTAACACACACAACATGCTGGAGGAACTCAGCAGGTCAGACAGTGTCTATGGACAGAGTAACACACACAAAATACTGGAGGAACTCAGCAGGTCAGACAGTGTCTATGATCAGAGTAACACACACAAAATGCTGGATGAACTCAGCAGGTCAGACAGTGTCTATAGTCAGAGTAACAGGCAGAAAATGCTGCAGGAACTCATCAGGTCAGACAGTGTCTATGGTCAGAGTAACACACACAAAATGCTGAAGGAACTCAGCAGGTCGGACAGTGTCTATGGACAGAGTAACACACACGAAATGCTGGATGAACTCAGCAGGTCGGACAGTGTCTATAGTAAGAGAAACACGCACAAAATGCTGGAGGAACTCAGCAGGTCAGACAGTGTCTATGGACAGAGTAACACACACGAAATGCTGGAGGAACTCTGCAGGTCAGACAGTGTCAATGATCAGAGTAACACACACAAAATGTTGGAGGAACTCAGCAAGTCAGACAGTGTCTATGTACAGAATAACACACAAAATGCTGGAGGAACTCAGCAGGTCAGACAGTGTCTATGGACAGAGTAACACACACAAAATGCTGGAGGAACTCAGCAGGTCAGACAGTGTCTATGATCAGAGTAACACACACAAAATGCTGCAGGAACTCAGCAGGTCAGACAGAGTCTATGGTCAGAGTAACACACACAAAATTCTGAAGGAACTCAGCAGGTCAGTTAGTGTCTATGGTCAGAGAAAAACACACACAGTGCTGGAGGAACTCAGCAGGTCAGACAGTGTCTATGATCAGAGTAACACACACAAAATGCTGGATGAACTCGGCAGGTTAGACAGTGTCTATAGTCAGAGTAACACGTAGAAAATGCTGCAGGAACTCAGCAGGTCAGACAGTGTCTATGGTCAGAGTAACACACACCAAATGCTGGAGGAACTCAGCAGGTCAGACAGTGTCTATGTTCAGAGTGACACACACAAAATGCTGGAGGAACTCAGCAGGTCAGACAGTGTCTATGTACAGAATAACACACAAAATGCTGGAGGAACTCAGCAGGTCAGACAGTGTCTATGGACAGAGTAACACACACTAAATGCCGGAGGAGCTCAGCAGGTCAGACACTGGCTATGCTCAGAGCAACACACACAAAATGCTGGAGGAACTCAGCAGGTCAGACAGTGTCTAAGATCAGTGTAACACACACAAAATGCTGGATGAACTCAGCAGGTCAGACAGTGTCAATAGTCAGAGTAACACGCACAAAATGCTGCAGGAACTCAGCAGGTCAGACAGTGTCTATGGACAGAGTAACACACACAACATGCTGGAGGAACTCAGCAGGTTAGACAGTGTCTATGGACAGAGTAACACACACAAAATACTGGAGGAACTCAGCAGGTCAGACAGTGTCTATGTACAGAGTAACACACACAAAATGCTGGAGGAACTCAGCAGTCAGACAGTTTCTATGGACAGAGTAACACACACAAAATGCTGGAGGAACTCAGCAGGTCAGACAGAGTCTATTATCAGAGGAACACACACAAAATGCTGCAGGAACTCAGCAGGTCAGACAGAGTCTATGGTCAGAGTAACACACACAAAATTCTGAAGGAACTCAGAAGGTCAGTCAGTGTCTATGGTCAGAGAAAAACACACACAGTGCTGGAGGAACTCAGCAGGTCAGACAGTGTCTATGATCAGAGTAACACACACAAAATGCTGGATGAACTCGGCAGGTCAGACAGTGTCTATAGTCAGAGTAATACGTAGAAAATGCTGCAGGAACTCAGCAGGTCAGACAGTGTCTATGGTCAGAGTAACACACACAAAATGCTGGAGGTACTCAGCAGGTCAGACAGTGTCTATGTTCAGAGTAACACACAGAAAATGCTGGAGGAACTCAGCAGGTCAGACAGTGTCTAAGTACAGAATAACACACAAAATGCTGGAGGAACTCAGCAGGTCAGACTGTGTCTATGGGCAGAGTAACACACACTAAATGCCGGAGGAGCTCAGCAGGTCAGACAGTGGCTATGGACAGAGCAACACACACAAAATGCTGGAGGAACTCAGCAGGTCAGACAGAGTCTATGGACAGAGTAACACACACAAAATACTGGAGGAACTCAGCAGGTCAGACAGTGTCTATGATCAGAGTAACACACACAAAATGCTGGATGAACTCAGCAGGTCAGACACTGTCTATAGTCAGAGTAACACGCACAAAATGCTGCAGGAACTCAGCAGGTCAGACAGTGTCTATGGACAGAGTAACACACACAACATGCTGGAGGAACTCAGCAGGTCAGACAGTGTCTATGGTCAGAGTAACACACACTAAATGCCGGAGGAGCTCAGCAGGTCAGACATTGGCTATGGACACAGCAACACACACAAAATGCTGGAGGAACTCAGCAGGTCAGACAGAGTCTATGGACAGAGTAACACACACAAAATACTGGAGGAACTCAGCAGGTCAGACAGTGTCTATGATCAGAGTAACACACACAAAATGCTGGATGAACTCAGCAGGTCAGACAGTGTCTATAGTCAGAGTAACACGCACAAAATGCTGCAGGAACTCAGCAGGTCAGACAGTGTCTATGGACAGAGTAACACACACAACATGCTGGAGGAACTTAGCAGGTCAGACAGTGTCTATGGACAGAGCAACACACACAAAATGCTGAAGGAACTCAGCAGCTCAGACAGTGTCTATGGTCAGAGAAAAACACACACTGTGCTGGATGAACTCAGCAGGTCAGACAGTGTCTATAGTCAGAGTAACACGTACAAAATGCTGCAGGAACTCAGCAGGTCAGACAGTGTCTATGGTCAGAGTAACACACACAAAATGCTGGAGGAACTCAGCAGGTCACACAGTGTCTATGGTCAGAGTAACACACACAAAATGCTGGAGGAACTCAGCAGGTCAGACATTGTCTATGGACAGTGTAACACACACAAATTGCTGGAGGAACTCAGCAGGTCAGACAGTGTCTATGGTCAGAGTAACACACACTAAATGCCGGAGGAGCTCAGCAGGTCAGACAGTGGCTATGGACAGAGCAACACACACAAAATGCTGGAGGAACTCAGCAGGTCAGTCAGTGTCTATGGTCAGAGAAAAACACACAGTGCTGGAGGAACTCAGCAGGTCAGACAGTGTCTATGATCAGAGTAACACACACAAAATGCTGGATGAACTCGGCAGGTCAGACAGTGTCTATAGTCAGAGTAACACGTACAAAATGCTGCAGGAACTCAGCAGGTCAGACAGTGTCTATTGTCAGAGTAACACACACAAAATGCTGGAGGAACTCAGCAGGTCAGACAGTGTCTATGTTCAGAGTAACACACACAAAATGCTGGAGGAACTCAGCAGGTCAGACAGTGTCTATGTACAGAATAACACACAAAATGCTGGAGGAACTCAGCAGGTCAGACAGTGTCTATGGAAAGAGTAACACACACTAAATGCCGGAGGAGCTCAGCAGGTCAGACAGTGGCTATGCTCAGAGCAACACACACAAAATGCTGGAGGAACTCAGCAGGTCAGACAGAGTCTATGGACAGAGTAACACACAGAAAATACTGGAGGAACTCAGCAGGTCAGACAGTGTCTATGATCAGAGTAACACACACAAAATGCTGGATGAACTCAGCAGGTCAGACAGTGTCTATAGTCAGTGTAACACACACAAAATGCTGCAGGAACTCAGCAGGTCAGACAGTGTCTATGGACAGAGTAACACACAAAACATGCTGGAGGAACTCAGCAGGTCAGAGAGTGTCTATGGACAGAGTAACACACACAAAATACTGGAGGAACTCAGCAGGTCAGACAGTGTCTATGATCAGAGTAACACACACAAAATGCTGGATGAACTCAGCAGGTCAGACAGTGTCTATAGTCAGAGTAACAGGCACAAAATGCTGCAGGAACTCAGCAGGTCAGACAGTGTCTATGGTCAGAGTAAAACACACAAAATGCTGAAGGAACTCAGCAGGTCGGACAGTGTCTATGGACAGAGTAACACACACAAAATGCTGGAGGAACTCAGCAGGTCAGACAGTGTCTATGGACAGAGTAACACTCACGAAATGTTGGATGAACTCAGCAGGTCGGACAGTGTCTATAGTAAGAGAAACACGCACAAAATGCTGGAGGAACTCAGCAGGTCAGACAGTGTCTATCGACAGAGTAACACACACTAAATGCCGGAGGAGCTCAGCAGGTCAGACATTGGCTATGGACACAGCAACACACACAAAATGCTGGAGGAACTCAGCAGGTCAGACAGAGTCTATGGACAGAGTAACACACACAAAATACTGGAGGAACTCAGCAGGTCAGACAGTGTCTATGATCAGAGTAACACACACAAAATGCTGGATGAACTCAGCAGGTCAGACAGTGTCTATAGTCAGAGTAACACGCACAAAATGCTGCAGGAACTCAGCAGGTCAGACAGTGTCTATGGACAGAGTAACACACACAACATGCTGGAGGAACTTAGCAGGTCAGACAGTGTCTATGGACAGAGCAACACACACAAAATGCTGAAGGAACTCAGCAGCTCAGACAGTGTCTATGGTCAGAGAAAAACACACACTGTGCTGGATGAACTCAGCAGGTCAGACAGTGTCTATAGTCAGAGTAACACGTACAAAATGCTGCAGGAACTCAGCAGGTCAGACAGTGTCTATGGTCAGAGTAACACACACAAAATGCTGGAGGAACTCAGCAGGTCACACAGTGTCTATGGTCAGAGTAACACACACAAAATGCTGGAGGAACTCAGCAGGTCAGACATTGTCTATGGACAGTGTAACACACACAAATTGCTGGAGGAACTCAGCAGGTCAGACAGTGTCTATGGTCAGAGTAACACACACTAAATGCCGGAGGAGCTCAGCAGGTCAGACAGTGGCTATGGACAGAGCAACACACACAAAATGCTGGAGGAACTCAGCAGGTCAGTCAGTGTCTATGGTCAGAGAAAAACACACAGTGCTGGAGGAACTCAGCAGGTCAGACAGTGTCTATGATCAGAGTAACACACACAAAATGCAGGATGAACTCGGCAGGTCAGACAGTGTCTATAGTCAGAGTAACACGTACAAAATGCTGCAGGAACTCAGCAGGTCAGACAGTGTCTATTGTCAGAGTAACACACACAAAATGCTGGAGGAACTCAGCAGGTCAGACAGTGTCTATGTTCAGAGTAACACACACAAAATGCTGGAGGAACTCAGCAGGTCAGACAGTGTCTATGTACAGAATAACACACAAAATGCTGGAGGAACTCAGCAGGTCAGACAGTGTCTATGGAAAGAGTAACACACACTAAATGCCGGAGGAGCTCAGCAGGTCAGACAGTGGCTATGCTCAGAGCAACACACACAAAATGCTGGAGGAACTCAGCAGGTCAGACAGAGTCTATGGACAGAGTAACACACAGAAAATACTGGAGGAACTCAGCAGGTCAGACAGTGTCTATGATCAGAGTAACACACACAAAATGCTGGATGAACTCAGCAGGTCAGACAGTGTCTATAGTCAGTGTAACACACACAAAATGCTGCAGGAACTCAGCAGGTCAGACAGTGTCTATGGACAGAGTAACACACAAAACATGCTGGAGGAACTCAGCAGGTCAGAGAGTGTCTATGGACAGAGTAACACACACAAAATACTGGAGGAACTCAGCAGGTCAGACAGTGTCTATGATCAGAGTAACACACACAAAATGCTGGATGAACTCAGCAGGTCAGACAGTGTCTATAGTCAGAGTAACAGGCACAAAATGCTGCAGGAACTCAGCAGGTCAGACAGTGTCTATGGTCAGAGTAAAACACACAAAATGCTGAAGGAACTCAGCAGGTCAGACAGTGTCTATGATCAGAGTAACACACACAAAATGCTGGATGAACTCAGCAGGTCAGACAGTGTCTATAGTCAGAGTAACACGCACAAAATGCTGCAGGAACTCAGCAGGTCAGACAGTGTCTATGGACAGAGTAACACACACAACATGCTGGAGGAACTCAGCAGGTCAGACAGTGTCTCTGGACAGAGCAACACACACAAAATGCTGGAGCAACTCAGCAGGTCAGACAGTGTCTATGGTCAGAGTAACACACACTAAATGCCGGAGGAGCTCAGCAGGTCAGACAGTGGCTATGGACAGAGCAACACACACAAAATGCTGGAGGAACTCAGCAGGTCAGACAGAGTCTATGGACAGAGTAACACACACAAAATACTGGAGGAACTCAGCAGGTCAGACAGTGTCTATGATCAGAGTAACACACACAAAATGCTGGATGAACTCAGCAGGTCAGACAGTGTCTATAGTCAGAGTAACACGCACAAAATGCTGCAGGAACTCAGCAGGTCAGACAGTGTCTATGGACAGAGTAACACACACAACATGCTGGAGGAACTTAGCAGGTCAGACAGTGTCTATGGACAGAGCAACACACACAAAATGCTAAAGGAACTCAGCAGGTCAGACAGTGTCTATGGTCAGAGAAAAACACACACAGTGCTGGATGAACTCAGCAGGTCAGACAGTGTCTATAGTCAGAGTAACACGTACAAAATGCTGCAGGAACTCAGCAGGTCAGACAGTGTCTATGGTCAGAGTAACACACACAAAATGCTGGAGGAACTCAGCAGGTCAGACAGTGTCTATGGACAGTGTAACACACACAAATTGCTGGAGGAACTCAGCAGGTCAGACAGTGTCTATGGTCAGAGTAACACACACTAAATGCCGGAGGAGCTCAGCAGGTCAGACAGTGGCTATGGACAGAGCAACACACACAAAATGCTGGAGGAACTCAGCAGGTCAGTCAGTGTCTATGGTCAGAGAAATACACACACAGTGCTGGAGGAACTCAGCAGGTCAGACAGTGTCTATGATCAGAGTAACAGACACAAAATGCTGGATGAACTCGGCAGGTCAAACAGTGTCTATAGTCAGAGTAACACGTACAAAATGCTGCAGGAACTCAGCAGGTCAGACAGTGTCTATGGTCAGAGTAACACACACAAAATGCTGGAGGAACTCAGCAGGTCAGACAGTGTCTATGTTCAGAGTAACACACACAAAATGCTGGAGGAACTCAGCAGGTCAGACAGTGTCTATGTACAGAATAACACACAACATGCTGGAGGAACTCAGCAGGTCACACAGTGTCTATGGACAGAGTAACACACACTAAATGCCGGAGGAGCTCAGCAGGTCAGACAGTGGCTATGCTCAGAGCAACACACACAAAATGCTGGAGGAACTCAGCAGGTCAGACAGAGTCTATGGACAGAGTAACACACACAAAATACTGCAGGAACTCAGCAGGTCAGACAGTGTCTATGATCAGAGTAACACACACAAAATGCTGGATGAACTCAGCAGGTCAGACAGTGTCTATGGACAGAGTAACACACAAAATGCTGCAGGAACTCAGCAGGTCAGACAGTGTCTATGGACAGAGTAACTCACACAACATGCTGGAGGAACTCAGCAGGTCAGACAGTGTCTATGGACAGAGTAACACACACAAAATACTGGAGGAACTCAGCAGGTCAGACAGTGTCTATGATCAGAGTAACACACACAAAATGCTGGATGAACTCAGCAGGTCAGACAGTGTCTATAGTCAGAGTAACAGGCACAAAATGCTGCAGGAACTCAGCAGGTCAGACAGTGTCTATGGTCAGAGTAACACACACAAATTGCTGAAGGAACTCAGCAGGTCGGACAGTGTCTATGGACAGAGTAACACACACAAAATGCTGGAGGAACTCAGCAGGTCAGACAGTGTCTATGGACAGAGTAACACTCACGAAATGCTGGATGAACTCAGCAGGTCGAACAGTGTCTATAGTAAGAGAAACACGCACAAAATGCTGGAGGAACTCAGCAGGTCAGACAGTGTCTATGGACAGAGTAACACACACAAAATGCTGGAGGAACTCAGCAGGTCAGACAGTGTCTATGTTCAGAGTAACACACACAAAATGCTGGAGGAACTCAGCAGGTCAGACAGTGTCTAGGTACAGAATAACACACAAAATGTTGGAGGAACTCAGCAGGTCACACAGTGTCTATGGACAGAGTAACACACACTAAATGCCGGAGGAGCTCAGCAGGTCAGACAGTGGCTATGCTCAGAGCAACACACACAAAATACTGGAGGAACTCAGCAGGTCAGACAGTGTCTATGATCAGAGTAACACACACAAAATGCTGGATGAACTCAGCAGGTCAGACAGTGTCTATAGTCAGAGTAACAGGCACAAAATACTGCAGGAACTCAGCAGGTCAGACAGTGTCTATGGTCAGAGTAAAACACACAAAATGCTGAAGGAACTCAGCAGGTCGGACAGTGTCTATGGACAGAGTAACACACACAAAATGCTGGAGGAACTCAGCAGGTCAGACAGTGTCTATGGACAGAGTAACACTCACGAAATGTTGGATGAACTCAGCAGGTCGGACAGTGTCTATAGTAAGAGAAACACGCACAAAATGCTGGAGGAACTCAGCAGGTCAGACAGTGTCTATGGACAGAGTAACACACACAAAATGCTGGAGGAACTCAGCAGGTCAGACAGTGTCTATGATCAGAGTAACACACACAAAATGCTGCAGGAACTCAGCAGGTCAGACAGAGTCTATGGTCAGAGTAACACACACAAAATTCTGAAGGAACTCAGCAGGTCAGTCAGTGTCTATGGTCAGAGAAAAACACACAAAATGCTGGATGAACTCGGCAGGTCAGACAGTGTCTATGGTCAGAGTAACACACACAAAATGCTGGAGGAACTCGGCAGGTCAGACAGTGTCTATGGTCAGAGTAACACACACAAAATGCTGGAGGAACTCAGCAGGTCAGACAGTGTCTATGATCAGAGTAACACACACAAAATGCTGGATGAACTCGGCAGGTCAGACAGTGTCTATGGTCAGAGTAACACACACAAAATGCTGGAGGAACTCAGCAGGTCAGACAGTGTCTATGTTCAGAGTAACACACACAAAATGCTGGAGGAACTCAGCAGGTCAGACAGTGTCTATGTACAGAATAACACACAAAATGCTGGAGGAACTCAGCAGGTCAGACAGTGTCTATGGACAGAGTAACACACACTAAATGCCGGAGGAGCTCAGCAGGTCAGACAGTGGCTATGCTCAGAGCAACACACACAAAATGCTGGAGGAACTCAGCAGGTCAGACAGAGTCTATGGACAGAGTAACACACACAAAATACTGGAGGAACTCAGCAGGTCAGACAGTGTCTATGATCAGAGTAACACACACAAAATGCTGGATGAACTCAGCAGGTCAGACAGTGTCTATAGTCAGAGTAACACGCACAAAATGCTGCAGGAACTCAGCAGGTCAGACAGTGTCTATGGACAGAGTAACACACACAACATGCTGGAGGAACTCAGCAGGTCAGACAGTGTCTCTGGACAGAGCAACACACACAAAATGCTGGAGGAACTCAGCAGGTCAGACAGTGTCTATGGTCAGAGTAACACACACTAAATGCCGGAGGAGCTCAGCAGGTCAGACAGTGGCTATGGACAGAGCAACACACACAAAATGCTGGAGGAACTCAGCAGGTCAGACAGAGTCTATGGACAGAGTAACACACACAAAATGCTGGAGGAACTCAGCAGGTCAGACAGTGTCTATGATCAGAGTAACACACACAAAATGCTGCAGGAACTCAGCAGGTCAGACAGAGTGTATGGTCAGAGTAACACACACAAAATTCTGAAGGAACTCAGCAGGTCAGTCAGTGTCTATGGTCAGAGAAAAACACACACAGTGCTGGAGGAACTCAGCAGGTCAGACAGTGTCTATGATCAGAGTAACACACACAGTGCTGGAGGAACTCAGCAGGTCAGACAGTGTCTATGATCAGAGTAACACACACAAAATGCTGGATGAACTCGGCAGGTCAGACAGTGTCTATGGTCAGAGTAACACACACAAAATGCTGGAGGAACTCAGCAGGTCAGACAGTGTCTATGGACAGAGTAACACACACTAAATGCCGGAGGAGCTCAGCAGGTCAGACAGTGGCTATGCTCAGAGCAACACACACAAAATGCTGGAGGAACTCAGCAGGTCAGACAGAGTCTATGGACAGAGTAACACACACAAAATACTGGAGGAACTCAGCAGGTCAGACAGTGTCTATGATCAGAGTAACACACACAAAATGCTGGAGGAACTCAGCAGGTCAGACAGTGTCTATGGTCAGAGTAACACACACTAAATGCCGGAGGAGCTCAGCAGGTCAGACAGTGGCTATGGACAGAGCAACACACACAAAATGCTGGAGGAACTCAGCAGGTCAGACAGAGTCTATGGACAGAGTAACACACACAAAATACTGGAGGAACTCAGCAGGTCAGACAGTGTCTATGATCAGAGTAACACACACAAAATGCTGCAGGAACTCAGCAGGTCAGACAGTGTCTATGGACAGAGTAACACACACAACATGCTGGAGGAACTTAGCAGGTCAGACAGTGTCTATGGACAGAGCAACACACACAAAATGCTAAAGGAACTCAGCAGGTCATACAGTGTCTATGGTCAGAGAAAAACACACACAGTGCTGGATGAACTCAGCAGGTCAGACAGTGTCTATAGTCAGAGTAACACGTACAAAATGCTGCAGGAACTCAGCAGGTCAGACAGTGTCTATGGTCAGAGTAACACACACAAAATGCTGGAGGAACTCAGCAGGTCACACAGTGTCTATGGTCAGAGTAACACACACAAAATGCTGGAGGAACTCAGCAGGTCAGACAGTGTCCATGGACAGTGTAACACACACAAATTGCTGGAGGAACTCAGCAGGTCAGACAGTGTCTATGGTCAGAGTAACACACACTAAATGCCGGAGGAGCTCAGCAGGTCAGACAGTGGCTATGGACAGAGCAACACACACAAAATGCTGGAGGAACTCAGCAGGTCAGTCAGTGTCTATGGTCAGAGAAAAACACACACAGTGCTGGAGGAACTCAGCAGGTCAGACAGTGTCTATGATCAGAGTAACAGACACAAAATGCTGGATGAACTCGGCAGGTCAGACAGTGTCTATAGTCAGAGTAAGACGTACAAAATCCTGCAGGAACTCAGCCGGTCAGACAGTGTCTATGGTCAGAGTAACACACACAAAATGCTGGAGGAACTCAGCAGGTCAGACACTGTCTATGTTCAGAGTAACACACACAAAATGCTGGAGGAACTCAGCAGGTCAGACAGTGTCTATGTACAGAATAACACACAAAATGCTGGAGGAACTCAGCAGGTAACACAGTGTCTATGGACAGAGTAACAGACACTAAATGCCGGAGGAGCTCAGCAGGTCAGACAGTGGCTATGCACAGAGCAACACACACAAAATGCTGGAGGAACTCTGCAGGTCAGACAGAGTCTATGGACAGAGTAACACACACAAAATACTGGAGGAACTCAGCAGGTCAGACAGTGTCTATGATCAGAGTAAAACACACAAAATGCTGGATGAACTCAGCAGGTCAGACAGTGTCTATAGTCAGAGTAACACACACAAAATGCTGCAGGAACTCAGCAGGTCAGACAGTGTCTATGGACAGAGTAACACACACAACATGCTGGAGGAACTCAGCAGGTCAGACAGTGTCTATGGACAGAGTAACACACACAAAATGCTGGATGAACTCAGCAGGTCTGACAGTGTCTATAGTCAGAGTAACAGGCACAAAATGCTGCAGGAACTCAGCAGGTCAGACAGTGTCTATGGTCAGAGTAACAGACACAAATTGCTGAAGGAACTCAGCAGGTCGGACAGTGTCTATGGACAGAGTAACACACACAAAATGCTGGAGGAACTCAGCAGGTCAGACAGTGTCTATGGACAGAGTAACACTCACGAAATGCTGGATGAACTCAGCAGGTCGGACAGTGTCTATAGTAAGAGAAACACGCACAAAATGCTGGAGGAACTCAGCAGGTCAGACAGTGTCTATGGACAGAGTAACACACACAAAATGCTGGAGGAACTCAGCAGGTCAGACAGTGTCTATGATCAGAGTAACACACACAAAATGCTGCAGGAACTCAGCAGGTCAGATAGAGTCTATGGTCAGAGTAACACACACAAAATTCTGAAGGAACTCAGCAGGTCAGTCAGTGTCTATGGTCAGAGAAAAACACACACAGTGCTGGAGGAACTCAGCAGGTCAGACAGTGTCTATAGTCAGAGTAACACACACAAAATGCTGCAGGAACTCAGCAGGTCAGACAGTGTCTATGGACAGAGTAACACACACAACATGCTGGAGGAAATCAGCAGGTCAGACAGTGTCTATGGACAGAGTAACACACACAAAATACTGGAGGAACTCAGCAGGTCAGACAGTGTCTATGATCAGAGTAACACACACAAAATGCTGGATGAACTCAGCAGGTCAGACAGTGTCTATAGTCAGAGTAACAGGCACAAAATGCTGCAGGAACTCAGCAGGTCAGACAGTGTCTATGGTCAGAGTAACAGACACAAATTGCTGAAGGAACTCAGCAGGTCGGACAGTGTCTATGGACAGAGTAACACACACAAAATGCTGGAGGAACTCAGCAGGTCAGACAGTGTCTATGGACAGAGTAACACTCACGAAATGCTGGATGAACTCAGCAGGTCGGACAGTGTCTATAGTAAGAGAAACACGCACAAAATGCTGGAGGAACTCAGCAGGTCAGACAGTGTCTATGGACAGAGTAACACACACAAAATGCTGGAGGAACTCAGCAGGTCAGACAGTGTCTATGATCAGAGTAACACACACAAAATGCTGCAGGAACTCAGCAGGTCAGATAGAGTCTATGGTCAGAGTAACACACACAAAATTCTGAAGGAACTCAGCAGGTCAGTCAGTGTCTATGGTCAGAGAAAAACACACACAGTGCTGGAGGAACTCAGCAGGTCAGACAGTGTCTATGATCAGAGTAACACACACAAAATGCTGGATGAACTCGGCAGGTCAGACAGTGTCTATGGTCAGAGTAACACACACAAAATGCTGGAGGAACTCAGCAGGTCAGACAGTGTCTATGTTCAGAGTAACACACACAAAATGCTGGAGGAACTCAGCAGGTCAGACAGTGTCTATGTACAGAATAACACACAAAATGCTGGAGGAACTCAGCTGGTCAGACAGTGTCTATGGACAGAGTAACACACACTAAATGCCGGAGGAGCTCAGCAGGTCAGACAGTGGCTATGCTCAGAGCAACACACACAAAATGCTGGAGGAACTCAGCAGGTCAGACAGAGTCTATGGACAGAGTAACACACACAAAATGCTGGATGAACTCAGCAGGTCAGACAGTGTCTATAGTCAGAGTAACACGCACAAAATGCTGCAGGAACTCAGCAGGTCAGACAGTGTCTATGGACAGAGTAACACACACAACATGCTGGAGGAACTCAGCAGGTCAGACAGTGTCTCTGGACAGAGCAACACACACAAAATGCTGGAGGAACTCAGCAGGTCAGACAGTGTCTATGGTCAGAGTAACACACACTAAATGCCGGAGGAGCTCAGCAGGTCAGACAGTGGCTATGGACAGAGCAACACACACAAAATGCTGGAGGAACTCAGCAGGTCAGACAGAGTCTATGGACAGAGTAACACACACAAAATACTGGAGGAACTCAGCAGGTCAGACAGTGTCTATGATCAGAGTAACACACACAAAATGCTGGATGAACTCAGCAGGTCAGACAGTGTCTATAGTCAGAGTAACACGCACAAATTGCTGCAGGAACTCAGCAGGTCAGACAGTGTCTATGGACAGAGTAACACACACAACATGCTGGAGGAACTTAGCAGGTCAGACAGTGTCTATGGACAGAGCAACACACACAAAATGCTAAAGGAACTCAGCAGGTCAGACAGTGTCTATGGTCAGAGAAAAACACACACAGTGCTGGATGAACTCAGCAGGTCAGACAGTGTCTATAGTCAGAGTAACACGTACAAAATGCTGCAGGAACTCAGCAGGTCAGACAGTGTCTATGGTCAGAGTAACACACACAAAATGCTGGAGGAACTCAGCAGGTCACACAGTGTCTATGTTCAGAGTAACACACACAAAATGCTGGAGGAACTCAGCAGGTCAGACAGTGTCTATGGACAGTGTAACACACACAAATTGCTGGAGGAACTCAGCAGGTCAGTCAGTGTCTATGGTCAGAGTAACACACACTAAATGCCGGAGGAGCTCAGCAGGTCAGACAGTGGCTATGGACAGAGCAACACACACAAAATGCTGGAGGAACTCAGCAGGTCAGTCAGTGTCTATGGTCAGAGAAAAACACACACAGTGCTGGAGGAACTCAGCAGGTCAGACAGTGTCTATGATCAGAGTAACACACACAAAATGCTGGATGAACTCGGCAGGTCAGACAGTGTCTATAGTCAGAGTAACACGTACAAAATGCTGCAGGAACTCAGCAGGTCAGACAGTGTCTATGGTCAGAGTAACACACACAAAATGCTGGAGGAACTCAGCAGGTCAGACAGTGTCTATGTTCAGAGTAACACACTCAAAATGCTGGAGGAACTCAGCAGGTCAGACAGTGTCTATGTACAGAATAACACACAAAATGCTGGAGGAACTCAGCAGGTCAGACAGTGTCTATGGACAGAGTAACACACACTAAATGCCGGAGGAGCTCAGCAGGTCAGACAGTGGCTATGCTCAGAGCAACACACACAAAATGCTGGAGGAACTCAGCAGGTCAGACAGAGTCTATGGACAGAGTAACACACACAAAATACTGGAGGAACTCAGCAGGTCAGACAGTGTCTATGATCAGAGTAACACACACAAAATGCTGGATGAACTCAGTAGGTCAGACAGTGTCTATAGTCAGAGTAACACACAGAAAATGCTGCAGGAACTCAGCAGGTCAGACAGTGTCTATGGACAGAGTAACACACACAACATGCTGGAGGAACTCAGCAGGTCAGACAGTGTCTATGGACAGAGTAACACACACAAAATACTGGAGGAACTCAGCAGGTCAGACAGTGTCTATGATCAGAGTAACACACACAAAATGCTGGATGAACTCATCAGGTCAGACAGTGTCTATAGTCAGAGTAACAGGCACAAAATGCTGCAGGAACTCAGCAGGTCAGACAGTGTCTATGGTCAGAGTAACACACACAAAATGCTGAAGGAACTCAGCAGGTCGGACAGTGTCTATGGACAGAGTAACACACACAAAATGCTGGAGGAACTCAGCAGGTCAGACAGTGTCTATGGACAGAGTAACACACACGAAATGCTGGATGAACTCAGCAGGTCGGACAGTGTCTATAGTAAGAGAAACACGCACAAAATGCTGGAGGAACTCAGCAGGTCAGACAGTGTCTATGGACAGAGTAACACACACGAAATGCTGGAGGAACTCTGCAGGTCAGACAGTGTCAATGATCAGAGTAACACACACAAAATGCTGGAGGAACTCAGCAAGTCAGACAGTGTCTATGTACAGAATAACACACAAAATGCTGGAGGAACTCAGCAGGGCAGACAGTGTCTATGGACAGAGTAACACACACAAAATGCTGGAGGAACTCAGCAGGTCAGACAGTGTCTATGATCAGAGTAACACACACAAAATGCTGCAGGAACTCAGCAGGTCAGACAGAGTCTATGGTCAGAGTAACACACACAAAATTCTGAAGGAACTCAGCAGGTCAGTCAGTGTCTATGGTCAGAGAAAAACACACACAGTGCTGGAGGAACTCAGCAGGTCAGACAGTGTCTATGATCTGAGTAACACACACAAAATGCTGGATGAACTCGGCAGGTCAGACAGTGTCTATAGTCAGAGTAGCACGTACAAAATGCTGCAGGAACTCAGCAGGTCAGACAGTGTCTATGGTCAGAGTAACACACACAAAATGCTGGAGGAACTCAGCAGGTCAGACAGTGTCTATGTTCAGAGTAACACACACAAAATGCTGGAGGAACTCAGCAGGTCAGACAGTGTCTAAGTACAGAATAACACACAAAATGCTGGAGGAAGTCAGCAGGTCAGACAGTGTCTATGGACAGAGTAACACACACTAAATGCCGGAGGAGCTCAGCAGGTCAGACAGTGGCTATGCTCAGAGCAACACACACAAAATGCTGGAGGAACTCAGCAGGTCAGATAGTGTCTATGATCAGAGTAACACACACAAAATGCTGGATGAACTCAGCAGGTCAGACTGTGTCTATAGTCAGAGTAACAGGCAGAAAATGCTGCAGGAACTCAGCAGGTCAGACAGTGTCTATGGACAGAGTAACACACACAACATGCTGGAGGAACTCAGCAGGTCAGACAGTGTCTCTGGACAGAGCAACACACACAAAATGCTGGATGAACTCAGCAGGTCAGACAGTGTCTATGGTCAGAGTAACACACACTAAATGCCGGAGGAGCTCAGCAGGTCAGACAGTGGCTATGGACAGAGCAACACACACAAAATGCTGGAGGAACTCAGCAGGTCAGACAGAGTCTATGGACAGAGTAACACACACAAAATACTGGAGGAACTCAGCAGGTCAGACAGTGTCTATGATCAGAGTAACACACACAAAATGCTGGATGAACTCAGCAGGACAGACAGTGTCTATAGTCAGAGTAACACGCAAAAAATGCTGTAGGAACTCAGCAGGTCAGACAGACTCTATGGACAGATTAACACACACAACATGCTGGAGGAACTCAGCAGGTCAGACAGTGTCTATGGACAGAGTAACACACACAAAATGCTGGAGGAACTCAGCAGGTTAGACAGTGTCTATGTACAGAATAACACACAAAATGCTGGAGGAACACAGCAGGTCAGACAGTGTCTATGGACAGAGTAACACACACTAAATGCTGGAGGAGCTCAGCAGGTCAGACAGTGGCTATGGACAGAGCAACACACACAAAATGCTGGAGGAACTCAGCAGGTCAGACAGAGTCTATGGACAGAGTAACACACACAAAATACTGGAGGAACTCAGCAGGTCAGACAGTGTCTATGATCAGAGTAACACACACAAAATGCTGGAAGAACTCAGCAGGACAGACAGTGTCTATAGTCAGAGTAACACGCAAAAAATGCTGTAGGAACTCAGCAGGTCAGACAGACTCTATGGACAGATTAACACACACAACATGCTGGAGGAACTCAGCAGGTCAGACAGTGTCTATGGACAGAGCAACACACACAAAATGCTGGAGGAACTCAGCAGATCAGACAGTGTCTAAGGACAGAGTAACACACAAAATGCTGGAGGAACTCAGCAGGTGAGATAGAGACTATGGACAGAGTAACACACACAAAATACTGGAGGATCTCAGTAGGTCAGACAGTGTCTATGGACAGAGTAACACACACAAAATACTGGAGGAACTCAGCAGGTCAGACATTGTCTATGATCAGAGTAACACACACAAAATGCTGGATGAACTCAGCAGGTTAGACAGTGTCTATAGTCAGAGAAACAGGCACTAAATGCTGCAGCAACTCAGCAGGTCAGACAGTGTCTATGGTCAGAGTAACACACACAAAATGCTGAAGGAACTCAGCAGGTCAGACAGTGTCTATGGACAGAGAAAAACACACACAGTGCTGGAGGATCTCAGCAGGTCAGACAGTGTCTATGATCACAGTAACACACACAAAATACTGGATGAACTCAGCAGTTCAGACGGTGTCTAAGGACAGAGTAACACACAAAATGCTGGAGGAACTGAGCAGGTGAGACAGAGTCTATGGACAGAGTAACACACACAAAATACTATAGGAACTCAACAAGACAGACAGTGTCTATAGTCAGAGTAACACGCACAAAATGCTGCAGGAACTCAGCAGGTCAGACAGTGTCTATGGACAGAGTAACACACACAACATGCTGGAGGAACTCAGCAGGTCAGACAGTGGCTATGGACAGAGCAACACACACAAAATGCTGGAGGAACTCAGCAGGTCAGACACAGTCTATGGACAGAGTAACACACAAAATACTGGAGGAACTCAGCAGGTCAGACAGTGTCTATGGTCAGAGTAACACGCACAAAATGCTACAGGAACTCAGCAGGTCAGACAGTGTCTATGATCAGAGTAACACACACAAAATGCTGGATGAACTCAGCAGGTCAGACAGTGTCTATAGTCAGAGTAACACGCGCAAAATGCTGAAGGAACTCAGCAGGTCAGACAGAGTCTATGGTCAGAGTAACACACACAAAATGCTGAAGGAACTCAGCAGGTCAGACAGTGTCTATGGTCAGAGAAAAACACACACAGTGCTGGAGGAACACAGCAGGTCAGACAGTGTCTATGATCAGAGTAACACACACAAAATGCTGGATGAACTCAGCAGGTCAGACAGTGTTTATAGTCAGAGTAACACGTACAAAATGCTGCAGGAACTCAGCAGGTCAGACAGTGTCTATGGTCTGAGTAACACACACAAAATGCCGGAGGAGCTCAGCAGGTCAGACAGTGGCACTGGACAGAGCAACACACACAAAATGCTGGAAGAACTCAGCAGATCGGACAGTGTTTATGGACAGAGTAACACACACAAAATGCTGGAGGAACTCAGCAGGTCAGACAGTGTCTATGGACAGAGTAACACACACAAAATGCTGGATGAACTCAGCAGGTCAGACAGTGTCTATGGACAGAGTAACAAACACAAAATGCTGGATGAACTCAGCAGGTCAGACAGTGTCTATGATCAGAGTAACACACACAAAATGCTGGAGGTACTCAGCAAGTCAGACAGTGTCTATGTGCAGAATAACACACACAAAATGCTGAAGGAACTCAGCAGGTCAGACAGAGTCTATGGTTAGAGTAACACACACAAAATGCTGAAGGAACTCAGCAGGTCAGACAGTGTCTATGGTCAGAGAAAAACACACACAGTGCTGGAGGAACTCAGCAGGTCAGACAGTGCCTATGATCAGAGTAACACACACAAAATGCTGGATGAACTCAGCAGGTCAGACAGTGTCTATAGTCAGAGTAACACACACAAAATGCTGGAGGAACTCAGCAGGTCAGACAGTGTCTATGTTCAGAGAAACACACACAAAATGCTGGAGGAACTCAGCAGGTCAGACAGTGTCTATGTACAGAATAACACACAAAATTTTGGAGGAACTCAGCAGGTCAGACAGTGTCTATGGTCAGAGTAACACGCACAAAATGCTACAGGAACTCAGCAGGTCAGACAGTGTCTATGATCAGAGTAACACACACAAAATGCTGGATGAACTCAGCAGGTCAGACAGTGTCTATAGTCAGAGTAACACGCACAAAATGCTGCAGGAACTCAGCAGGTCAGACAGAGTCTATGGTCAGAGTAACACACACAAAATGCTGAAGGAACTCAGCAGGTCAGACAGTGTCTATGGTCAGAGAAAAACACACACAGTGCTGGAGGAACACAGCAGGTCAGACAGTGTCTATGATCAGAGTAACACACACAAAATGCTGGATGAACTCAGCAGGTCAGACATTGTTTATAGTCAGAATAACTCGTACAAAATGCTGCAGGAACTCAGCAGGTCAGACAGTGTCTATGGTCAGAGAAACACACACAAAATGCTGGAGGAACTCAGCAGGTCACACAGTGTCTATGGTCAGAGTAACACACACTAAATGCCGGAGGAGCTCAGCAGGTCAGACAGTGGCACTGGACAGAGCAACACACACAAAATACTGGAGGAACTCAGCAGGTCAGACAGAGTCTATGGACACAGTAACACACACAAAATACTGGAGGAACTCAGCAGGTCAGACAGTGTCTATGATCAGACTAACACACACAGAATGCTGGAGGAACTCAGAAGGTCAGACAGAGTCTATGATCAGAGTAACACACACAAAATGCTGGATAAACTCAGCAGGTCAGACAGTGTCTATGATCAGAGTAACACACACAAAATGCTGGATAAACTCAGCAGGTCAGACAGTGTCTATAGTCAGAGTAACACGCACAAAATGCTGCAGGAACTCAGCAGGTCAGACAGTGTCTATGGACAGAGTAACACACACAACATGCTGGAGGAACTCAGCAGGTCAGACAGTGTCTATGGACAGAGTAACACACACAAAATACTGGAGGAACTCAGCAGGTCAGACAGTGTCTATAGTCAGAGTAACAGGCACAAAATGCTACAGGAGCTCAGCAGGTCAGACAGTGTCAATGATCAGAGTAACACACACAAAATGCTGGAGGAACTCAGCAAGTCAGACAGTGTCTATGTACAGAATAACACACAAAATGCTGGAGGAACTCAGCAGGTCAGACAGTGTCTATAGTCAGAGTAACAGACACAAAATGCCGCAGGAACTCAGCAGGGCAGACAGATTCTATGGTCAGAGTAACACACACAAAATGCTGAAGGAACTCAGCAGGTCGGACAGTGTCTATGGACAGAGTAACACACACAAAATGCTGGAGGAACTCAGCAGGTCAGACAGTGTCTATAGTAAGTGTAACACGCACAAAATGCTACAGGAACTCAGCAGGTCAGACAGTGTCAATGATCAGAGTAACACACACAAAATGCTGGAGGAACTCAGCAAGTCAGACAGTGTCTATGTACAGAATAACACACAAAATGCAGGAGGAACTCAGCAGGTCAGACAGTGTCTATGGACAGAGTAACACACACAAAATGCTGGAGGAACTCAGCAGGTCAGACAGTGTCTATGTACAGAATAACACACAAAATGCTGGAGGAACTCAGCAGGTCAGACAGTGTCTATGGACAGAGTAGCACACACTAAATGCTGGAGGAGCTCAGCAGATCAGACATTGGCTATGGACAGAGCAACACACACAAAATGCTGGAGGAACTCAGCAGGTCAGACAGAGTCTATGGACAGAGTAACACACACAAAATACTGGAGGAACTCAGCAGGTCAGACAGTGTCTATGATCAGAGTAACACACACAAAATGCTGGATGAACTCAGCCGGTCAGACAGTGTCTATAGTCAGAGTAACACGCAAAAAATGCTGCAGGAACTCAGCAGGTCAGACAGTTTCTATGGACAGATTAACACACACAACATGCTGGAGGAACTCAGCAGGTCAGACAGTGTCTATGGACAGAGCAACACACACAAAATGCTGGAGGAACTCAGCAGGTCAGACAGTGTCTAAGGACAGAGTAACACACAAAATGCTGGAGGAACTCAGCAGGTGAGACAGAGACTATGGACAGAGTAACACACACAAAATACTGGAGGATCTCAGTAGGTCAGACAGTGTCAATGGACAGAGTAACACACACAAAATACTGGAGGAACTCAGCAGGTCAGACATTGTCTATGATCAGAGTAACACACACAAAATGCTGGATGAACTCAGCAGGTCAGACAGTGTCTATAGTCAGAGTAACAGGCACAAAATGCTGCAGGAACTCAGCAGGTCAGACAGTGTCTATGGTCAGAGTAACACACACAAAATGCTGAAGGAACTCCGCAGGTCAGACAGTGTCTATGGACAGAGAAAAACACACACAGTGCTGGAGGATCTCAGCAGGTCAGACAGTGTCTATGATCACAGTAACACACACAAAATGCTGGAGGAACTCAGCAGGTCAGACAGTGTCTATGGTCAGAATAACACACACAAAATGCTGGAGGAACTCAGCAGGTCACAGTGTCTATGGTAAGAGTAACACACACAAAATGCTGGAGGAACTCAGCAGGTCAGACAGTGTCTATGGACAGAGTAACACACACAAAATGCTGTAGGAACTCAGCAGGTCAGACAGAGTCTATGGACACAGTAACACACACAAAATACTGGAGGAACTCAGCAGGTCAGACAGTGTCTATGATCAGAGTAACACACACAAAATGCTGGATGAACTCAGCAGGTCAGACAGTGTCTATAGTCAGAGTAACATGCACAAAATGCTGCAGGAACTCAGCAGGTCAGACAGTGTCTATAGTTAGAGTAACAGGCACAAAATGCTGCAGGAACTCAGCAGGTCAGACAGTGTCTATGGTCAGAGTAACACACACAAAATGCTGAAGGAACTCAGCAGATCGGACAGTGTCTATGGTCAGAGTAACACACACAAAATGCTGGAGGAACTCAGCAGGTCAGACAGTGTTTATAGTCAGAGTAACACGTACAAAATGCTGCAGGAACTCAGCAGGTCAGACAGTGTCTATGTACAGAATAACACACAAAATTTTGGAGGAACTCAGCAGGTCAGACAGTGTCTATGGACAGAGTAACACACACTAAATGCCGGAGGAGCTCAGCAGGTCAGACAGAGACTATGGACAGAGTAACACACACAAAATACTGGAGGAACTCAGCAGGTCAGACAGAGTCTATGGACAGAGTAACACACACAAAATACTGGAGGAACTCAGCCGGTCAGACAGTGTCTATGATCAGAGTAACACACACAAAATGCTGGATTAACTCAGCAGGTCAGACAGTGTCTATAGTCAGAGTAACACGCACAAAATGCTGCAGGAACTCAGCAGGTCAGACAGTGTCTATGTACAGAATAACACACAAAATGCTGGAGGAACTCAGCAGGTCAGACAGTGTCTATAGTCAGAGTAACAGGCACAAAATGCTACAGGAGCTCAGCAGGTCAGACAGTGTCAATGATCAGCGTAACACACACAAAATGCTGGAGGAACTCAGCAAGTCAGACAGTGTCTATGTACAGAATAACACACAAAATGCTGAAGGAACTCAGCAGGTCAGACAGTGTCTATAGTCAGAGTAACAGGCACAAAATGCCGCAGGAACTCAGCAGGGCAGACAGTTTCTATGGTCAGAGTTACACACACAAAATGCTGGAGGAACTCAGCAAGTCAGACAGTGTCTATGGACAGAGTAACACACACAAAATGCTGGAGGAACTCAGCAGGTCAGACAGTGTCTATAGTAAGAGTAACACGCACAAAATGCGACAGGAACTCAGCAGGTCAGACAGTGTCTATGGTCAGAGTAACACACACAAAATGCTGAAGGAACTCAGCAGGTCGGACAGTGTCTATGGACAGAGTAACACACACAAAATGCTGGAGGAACTCAGCAGGTCAGACAGTGTCTATGGACAGAGTAACACACACAAAATGCTGGATGAACTCAGCAGGTCAGACAGTGTCTATAGTAAGAGTAACACGCACAAAATGCTACAGGAACTCAGCAGGTCAGACAGTGTCAATGATCAGAGTAACACACACAAAATGCTGGAGGAACTCAGCAAGTCAGACAGTGTCTATGTACAGAATAACACACAAAATGCTGGAGGAACTCAGCAGGTCAGACAGTTTCTATGGACAGAGTAACACACACAAAATGCTGGAGGAACTCAGCAGGTCAGACAGTGTCTATGTACAGAATAACACACAAAATGCTGGAGGAACTCAGCAGGTCAGACTGTGTCTATGGACAGAGTAACACACACTAAATGCTGGAGGAGCTCAGCAGATCAGACATTGGCTATGGACAGAGCAACACACACAAAATGCTGGTGGAACTCAGCAGGTCAGACAGTGTCTATGATCAGAGTAACACACACAAAATGCTGGATGAACTCAGCAGGTCAGACAGTGTCTATAGTCAGAGTAACACGCAAAAAATGCTGCAGGAACTCAGCAGATCAGACAGTTTCTATGGACAGATTAACACACACAACATGCTGGAGGAACTCAGCAGGTCAGACAGTGTCTATGGACAGAGCAACACACACAAAATGCTGGAGGAACTCAGCAGGTGAGACAGAGACTATGGACAGAGTAACACACACAAAATACTGGAGGATCTCAGTAGGTCAGACAGTGTCTATGGACAGAGTAACACACACAAAATACTGGAGGAACTCAGCAGGTCAGACATTGTCTATGATCAGAGTAACACACACAAAATGCTGGATGAACTCAGCAGGTCAGACAGCGTCTATAGTCAGAGTAACAGGCACAAAATGCTGCAGGAACTCAGCAGGTCAGACAGTGTCTATGGTCGGAGTAACACACACAAAATGCTGAAGGAACTCCGCAGGTCAGACAGTGTCTATGGACAGAGAAAAACACACACAGTGCTGGAGGATCTCAGCAGGTCAGGACAGTGTCTATGATCACAGTAACACACACAAAATGCTGGATTAACTCAGCAGGTCAGACAGTGTCTATGGTCAGAGTAACACACACAAAATGCTGGAGGAACTCAGCAGGTCACACAGTGTCTATGGTCAGAGTAACACACACAAAATGCTGGAGGAACTCAGCAGGTCAGACAGTGTCTATGGACAGAGTAACACATACAAAATGCTGTAGGAACTCAGCAGGTCAGACAGTGTCTATGGTCAGAGTAACACACACTAAATGCCGGAGGAGCTCAGCAGGTCAGACAGTGGCACTGGACAGAGCAACACACACAAAATGCTGGAGGAACTCAGCAGGTCCGACAGAATCTATGGACACAGTAACACACACAAAATACTGGAGGAACTCAGCAGGTAAGACAGTGTCTATGATCAGAGTAACACACACAAAATGCTGGATGAACTCAGCAGGTCAGACAGTGTCTATAGTCAGAGTAGCACGCACAAAATGCTGCAGGAACTCAGCAGGTCAGACAGTGTCTATAGTTAGAGTAACAGGCACAAAATGCTGCAGGAACTCAGCAGGTCAGACAGTGTCTATGGTCAGAGTAACACACACAAAATGCTGAAGGAACTCAGCAGATCGGACAGTATCTATGGACAGAGTAACACACACAAAATGCTGGAGGAACTCAGCAGGTCAGACAGTGTCTATGGACAGAGTAACACACACAAAATGCTGGATGAACTCAGCAGGTCAGTCAGTGTCTATGGACAGAGTAACAAACACAAAATGCTGGATGAACTTAGCAGGTCAGACAGTGTCTATGTTCAGAGTAACACACACAAAATGCAGGAGGTACTCAGCAAGTCAGACAGTGTCTATGTGCAGAATAACACACACAAAATGCTGAAGGAACTCAGCAGGTCAGACAGTGTCTATAGTAAGAGTAACACGCACAAAATGCTACAGGAACTCAGCAGGTCAGACAGTGTCTATGATCAGAGTAACACACACAAAATGCTGGATGAACTCAGCAGGTCAGACAGTGTCTATAGTCAGAGTAATACGCACAAAATGCTGCAGGAACTCAGCAGGTCAGACAGAGTCTATGGTTAGAGTAACACACACAAAATGCTGAAGGAACTCAGCAGGTCAGACAGTGTCTATGGTCAGAGAAAAACACTCACAGTGCTGGAGGAACTCAGCAGGTCAGACAGTGCCTATGATCAGAGTAACACACACAAAATGCTGGATGAACTCAGCAGGTCAGACAGTGTCTATAGTCAGAGTAACACGTACAAAATGCTGCAGGAACTCTGCAGGTCAGTCAGTGTCTATGGTCAGAGTAACACACACAAAATGCTGGAGGAACTCAGCAGGTCAGACAGTGTCTATGTTCAGAGTAACACACACAAAATGCTGGAGGAACTCAGCAGGTCAGACAGTGTCTATGTACAGAATAACACACAAAATTTTGGAGGAACTCAGCAGGTCAGACAGTGTCTATGGTCAGAGTAACACGCACAAAATGCTACAGGAACTCAGCTGGTCAGACAGTGTCTATGATCAGAGTAACACACACAAAATGCTGGATGAACTCAGCAGGTCAGACAGTGTCTATAGTCAGAGTACCACGCACAAAATGCTGCAGGAACTCAGCAGGTCAGACAGAGTCTATGGTCAGAGTAACACACACAAAATGCTGAAGGAACTCAGCAGGTCAGACAGTGTCTATGGTCAGACAAAAACACATACAGTGCTGGAAGAACACAGCAGGTCAGACAGTGTCTATGATCAGAGTAACACACACAAAATGCTGGATGAACTCAGCAGGTCAGACAGTGTTTATAGTCAGAGTAACTCGTACAAAATGCTGCAGGAACTCAGCAGGTCAGACAGTGTCTATGGTCAGAGTAACACACACAAAATGCTGGAGGAACTCAGCAGGTCACACAGTGTCTATGGTCAGAGTAACACACACAAAATGCTGGAGGAACTCAGCAGGTCAGACAGTGTCTATGGACAGAGTAACACACACAAAATGATATAGGAACTCAGCAGGTCAGACAGTGTCTATGGTCAGAGTAACACACACTAAATGCCGGAGGAGCTCAGCAGGTCAGACAGTGGCACTGGACAGAGCAACACACACAAAATGCTGGAGGAACTCAGCAGGTCAGACAATGTCTATGGACACAGTAACACACACAAAATACTGGAGGAACTCAGCAGGTCAGACAGTGTCTATGATCAGAGTAACACACACAAAATGCTGGATGAACTCAGCAGGTCAGACAGTGTCTAAAGTCAGAGTAACACGCACAAAATGCTGCAGGAACTCAGCAGGTCAGACAGTGTCTATAGTTAGAGTAACAGGCACAAAATGCTGCAGCAACTCAGCAGGTCAGACAGTGTCTATGGTCAGAGTAACACACACAAAATGCTGAAGGAACTCAGCAGGTCAGACAGTGTCTATGGACAGAGTAACAGGCACAAAATGCTGCAGCAACTCAGCAGATCGGACAGTGTCTATGGACAGAGTAACACACACAAAATGCTGGAGGAACTCAGCAGGTCAGACAGTGTCTATGGACAGAGTAACACACACAAAATGCTGAATGAACTCAGCAGGTCAGACAGTGTCTATGGACAGAGTAACAAACACAAAATGCTGGATGAACTCAGCAGGTCAGACAGTGTCTATGATCAGAGTAACACACACAAAATGCTGGAGGTACTCAGCAAGTCAGACAGTGTCTATGTGCAGAATAACACACACAAAATGCTGAAGGAACTCAGCAGGTCAGACAGTGTCTATAGTAAGAGTAACACGCACAAAATGCTACAGGAACTCAGCAGGTCAGACAGTGTCTATGATCAGAGTAACACACACAAAATGCTGGATGAACTCAGCAGGTCAGACAGTGTCTATGTACAGAATAACACACAAAATGCTGGAGGAACTCAGCAGGTCAGACAGTGTCTATGGACAGAGTAACACACACTAAATGCTGGAGGAGCTCAGCAGATCAGACATTGGCTATGGACAGAGCAACACACACAAAATGCTGGTGGAACTCAGCAGGTCAGACAGTGTCTATGATCAGAGTAACACACACAAAATGCTGGATGAACTCAGCAGGTCAGACAGTGTCTATAGTCAGAGTAACACGCAAAAAATGCTGCAGGAACTCAGCAGGTCAGACAGTTTCTATGGACAGATTAACACACACAACATGCTGGAGGAACTCAGCAGGTCAGACAGTGTCTATGGACAGAGCAACACACACAAAATGCTGGAGGAACTCAGCAGGTGAGACAGAGACTATGGACAGAGTAACACACACAAAATACTGGAGGATCTCAGTAGGTCAGACAGTGTCTATGGACAGAGTAACACACACAAAATACTGGAGGAACTCAGCAGGTCAGACATTGTCTATGATCAGAGTAACACACACAAAATGCTGGATGAACTCAGCAGGTCAGACAGCGTCTATAGTCAGAGTAACAGGCACAAAATGCTGCAGGAACTCAGCAGGTCAGACAGTGTCTATGGTCGGAGTAACACACACAAAATGCTGAAGGAACTCCGCAGGTCAGACAGTGTCTATGGACAGAGAAAAACACACACAGTGCTGGAGGATCTCAGCAGGTCAGACAGTGTCTATGATCACAGTAACACACACAAAATGCTGGATTAACTCAGCAGGTCAGACAGTGTCTATGGTCAGAGTAACACACACAAAATGCTGGAGGAACTCAGCAGGTCACACAGTGTCTATGGTCAGAGTAACACACACAAAATGCTGGAGGAACTCAGCAGGTCAGACAGTGTCTATGGACAGAGTAACACATACAAAATGCTGTAGGAACTCAGCAGGTCAGACAGTGTCTATGGTCAGAGTAACACACACTAAATGCCGGAGGAGCTCAGCAGGTCAGACAGTGGCGCTGGACAGAGCAACACACACAAAATGCTGGAGGAACTCAGCAGGTCAGACAGAATCTATGGACACAGTAACACACACAAAATACTGGAGGAACTCAGCAGGTAAGACAGTGTCTATGATCAGAGTAACACACACAAAATGCTGGATGAACTCAGCAGGTCAGACAGTGTCTATAGTCAGAGTAGCACGCACAAAATGCTGCAGGAACTCAGCAGGTCAGACAGTGTCTATAGTTAGAGTAACAGTCACAAAATGCTGCAGGAACTCAGCAGGTCAGACAGTGTCTATGGTCAGAGTAACACACACAAAATGCTGAAGGAACTCAGCAGATCGGACAGTATCTATGGACAGAGTAACACACACAAAATGCTGGAGGAACTCAGCAGGTCAGACAGTGTCTATGGACAGAGTAACACACACAAAATGCTGGATGAACTCAGCAGGTCAGTCAGTGTCTATGGACAGAGTAACAAACACAAAATGCTGGATGAACTTAGCAGGTCAGACAGTGTCTATGTTCAGAGTAACACACACAAAATGCAGGAGGTACTCAGCAAGTCAGACAGTGTCTATGTGCAGAATAACACACACAAAATGCTGAAGGAACTCAGCAGGTCAGACAGTGTCTATAGTAAGAGTAACACGCACAAAATGCTACAGGAACTCAGCAGGTCAGACAGTGTCTATGATCAGAGTAACACACACAAAATGCTGGATGAACTCAGCAGGTCAGACAGTGTCTATAGTCAGAGTAATACGCACAAAATGCTGCAGGAACTCAGCAGGTCAGACAGAGTCTATGGTTAGAGTAACACACACAAAATGCTGAAGGAACTCAGCAGGTCAGACAGTGTCTATGGTCAGAGAAAAACACTCACAGTGCTGGAGGAACTCAGCAGGTCAGACAGTGCCTATGATCAGAGTAACACACACAAAATGCTGGATGAACTCAGCAGGTCAGACAGTGTCTATAGTCAGAGTAACACGTACAAAATGCTGCAGGAACTCTGCAGGTCAGTCAGTGTCTATGGTCAGAGTAACACACACAAAATGCTGGAGGAACTCAGCAGGTCAGACAGTGTCTATGTTCAGAGTAACACACACAAAATGCTGGAGGAACTCAGCAGGTCAGACAGTGTCTATGTACAGAATAACACACAAAATTTTGGAGGAACTCAGCAGGTCAGACAGTGTCTATGGTCAGAGTAACACGCACAAAATGCTACAGGAACTCAGCTGGTCAGACAGTGTCTATGATCAGAGTAACACACACAAAATGCTGGATGAACTCAGCAGGTCAGACAGTGTCTATAGTCAGAGTACCACGCACAAAATGCTGCAGGAACTCAGCAGGTCAGACAGAGTCTATGGTCAGAGTAACACACACAAAATGCTGAAGGAACTCAGCAGGTCAGACAGTGTCTATGGTCAGACAAAAACACATACAGTGCTGGAAGAACACAGCAGGTCAGACAGTGTCTATGATCAGAGTAACACACACAAAATGCTGGATGAACTCAGCAGGTCAGACAGTGTTTATAGTCAGAGTAACTCGTACAAAATGCTGCAGGAACTCAGCAGGTCAGACAGTGTCTATGGTCAGAGTAACACACACAAAATGCTGGAGGAACTCAGCAGGTCACACAGTGTCTATGGTCAGAGTAACACACACAAAATGCTGGAGGAACTCAGCAGGTCAGACAGTGTCTATGGACAGAGTAACACACACAAAATGATATAGGAACTCAGCAGGTCAGACAGTGTCTATGGTCAGAGTAACACACACTAAATGCCGGAGGAGCTCAGCAGGTCAGACAGTGGCACTGGACAGAGCAACACACACAAAATGCTGGAGGAACTCAGCAGGTCAGACAGAGTCTATGGACACAGTAACACACACAAAATACTGGAGGAACTCAGCAGGTCAGACAGTGTCTATGATCAGAGTAACACACACAAAATGCTGGATGAACTCAGCAGGTCAGACAGTGTCTAAAGTCAGAGTAACACGCACAAAATGCTGCAGGAACTCAGCAGGTCAGACAGTGTCTATAGTTAGAGTAACAGGCACAAAATGCTGCAGCAACTCAGCAGGTCAGACAGTGTCTATGGTCAGAGTAACACACACAAAATGCTGAAGGAACTCAGCAGATCGGACAGTGTCTATGGACAGAGTAACACACACAAAATGCTGCAGGAACTCAGCAGGTCAGACAGTGTCTATGGACAGAGTAACACACACAAAATGCTGAATGAACTCAGCAGGTCAGACAGTGTCTATGGACAGAGTAACAAACACAAAATGCTGGATGAACTCAGCAGGTCAGACAGTGTCTATGATCAGAGTAACACACACAAAATGCTGGAGGTACTCAGCAAGTCAGACAGTGTCTATGTGCAGAATAACACACACAAAATGCTGAAGGAACTCAGCAGGTCAGACAGTGTCTATAGTAAGAGTAACACGCACAAAATGCTACAGGAACTCAGCAGGTCAGACAGTGTCTATGATCAGAGTAACACACACAAAATGCTGGATGAACTCAGCAGGTCAGACAGTGTCTATAGTCAGAGTAATACGCACAAAATGCTGCAGGAACTCAGCAGGTCAGACAGAGTCTATGGTTAGAGTAACACACACAAAATGCTGAAGGAACTCTGCAGGTCAGACAGTGTCTATGGTCAGAGGAAAACACACACAGTGCTGGAGGAACTCAGCAGGTCAGACAGTGCCTATGATCAGAGTAACACACACAAAATGCTGGATGAACTCAGCAGGTCAGACAGTGTCTATAGTCAGAGTAACACGTACAAAATGCTGCAGGAACTCAGCAGGTCAGTCAGTGTCTATGTACAGAATAACACACAAAATTTTGGAGGAACTCAGCAGGTCAGACAGTGTCTATAGTCAGAGTAACAGGCACAAAATGCTACAGGAGCTCAGCAGGTCAGACAGTGTCAATGATCAGAGTAACACACACAAAATGCTGGAGGAACTCAGCAAGTCAGACAGTGTCTATGGACAGAGTAACACACACAAAATGCTGGATGAACTCAGCAGGTCAGTCAGTGTCTATGGACAGAGTAACAAACACAAAATGCTGGATGAACTCAGCAGGTCAGACAGTGTCTATGATCAGAGTAACACACACAAAATGCAGGAGGTACTCAGCAAGTCAGACAGTGTCTATGTGCAGAATAACACACACAAAATGCTGAAGGAACTCAGCAGGTCAGACAGTGTCTATAGTAAGAGTAACACGCACAAAATGCTACAGGAACTCAGCAGGTCAGACAGTGCCTATGATCAGAGTAACACACACAAAATGCTGGATGAACTCAGCAGGTCAGACAGTGTCTATAGTCAGAGTAATACGCACAAAATGCTGCAGGAACTCAGCAGGTCAGGCAGAGTCTATGGTTAGAGTAACACACACAAAATGCTGAAGGAACTCAGCAGGTCAGACAGTGTCTATGGTCAGAGAAAAACACACACAGTGCTGGAGGAACTCAGCAGGTCAGACAGTGCCTATGATCAGAGTAACACACACAAAATGCTGGATGAACTCAGCAGGTCAGACAGTGTCTATAGTCAGAGTAACAAGTACAAAATGCTGCAGGAACTCTGCAGGTCAGTCAGTGTCTATGGTCAGAGTAACACACACAAAATGCTGGAGGAACTCAGCAGGTCAGAGAGTGTCTATGTTCAGAGTAACACACACAAAATGCTGGAGGAACTCAGCAGGTCAGACAGTGTCTATGTACAGAATAACACACAAAATTTTGGAGGAACTCAGCAGGTCAGACAGTGTCTATGGTCAGAGTAACACGCACAAAATGCTACAGGAACTCAGCTGGTCAGACAGTGTCTATGATCAGAGTAACACACACAAAATGCTGGATGAACTCAGCAGGTCAGACAGTGTCTATAGTCAGAGTAACACGCACAAAATGCTGCAGGAACTCAGCAGGTCAGACAGTGTCTATGGTCAGAGTAACACACACAAAATGCTGGAGGAACTCAGCAGGTCAGACAGTGTCTATGGACAGAGTAACACACACAAAATGCTGGATGAACTCAGCAGGTCAGACAGTGTCTATAGTAAGAGTAACACGCACAAAATGCTACAGGAACTCAGCAGGTCAAACAGTGTCAATGATCAGAGTAACACACACAAAATGCTGGAGGAACTCAGCAAGTCAGACAGTGTCTATGTACAGAATAACACACAAAATGCTGGAGGAACTCAGCAGGTCAGACAGTGTCTATGGACAGAGTAACACACACAAAATGCTGGAGGAACTCAGCAGGTCAGACAGTGCCTATGTACTGAATAACACACAAAATGCTGGAGGAACTCAGCAGGTCAGACAGTGTCTATGGACAAAGTAACACACACTAAATGCTGGAGGAGCTCAGCAGGTCAGACATTGGCTATGGACAGAGCAACACACACAAAATGCTGGAGGAACTCAGCAGGTCAGACAGAGTCTATGGACAGAGTAACACACACAAAATACTGGAGGAACTCAGCAGGTCAGACAGTGTCTATGATCAGAGTAACACACACAAAATGCTGGATGAACTCAGCAGGTCAGACAGTGTCTATAGTCAGAGTAACACGCAAAAAATGCTGCAGGAACTCAGCAGGTCAGACAGTGTCTATGGACAGATTAACACACACAACATGCTGGAGGAACTCAGCAGGTCAGACAGTGTCTATGGACAGAGCAACACACACAAAATGCTGGAGGAACTCAGCAGGTCAGACAGTGTCTAAGGACAGAGTAACACACAAAATGCGGGAGGAACTCAGCAGGTGAGACAGAGACTATGGACAGAGAAAAACACACACAGTGCTGGAGGATCTCAGCAGGTCAGACAGTGTCTATGATCACAGTAACACACACACAAAATGCTGGATTAACTCAGCAGGTCAGACGGTGTCTAAGGACACAGTAACACACAAAATGCTGGAGGAATTCAGCAGGTGAGACATAGTCTATGGACAGAGTAACACACACAAAATACTATAGGAACTCAACAAGACAGACAGTGTCTATACTCAGAGTAACACGCACAAAATGCTGCAGGAACTCAGCAGGTCAGACAGTGTCTATGGACAGAGTAACACACACAACATGCTGGAGGAACTCAGCAGGTCAGACAGTGGCTATAGACAGAGTAACACACACAAAATGCTGGAGGAACTCAGCAGGTCAGACACAGTCTATGGACAGAGTAACACACAAAATACTGGAGGAACTCAGCAGGTCAGACAGTGTCTATGATCACAGTAACACACACAACATGCTGGAGGAACTCAGCAGGTCAGACAGTGTCTATGGACAGAGTAACACACACAAAAATCTGGAGGAATTCAGCAGGTCAGACAGTGTCTATGGTCAGAGTAAAACACGCAAAATGCTGGAGGAACACAGCAGGTCCCGCAGTGCCTATGTACAGAGTAACTCACACAAAATGCTGGAGGAACTCAGCAGGTCAGACAGTGTCTATGGTCAGAGTAAAACACGCAAAATGCTGGAGGAACACAGCAGGACCCGCAGTGCCTATGTACAGAGTAACTCAGACAAAATGCTGGAGGAACTCAACAGGTCAGACAGTGTCTATGGACAGAGTAACACACACAAAAATCTTGAGGAATTCAGCAGGTCAGACAGTGTCTATGTACCGAGGAACACACACAAAATGATGGAGGATCTCAGCAGGTCAGACAGTGTCTATGGACAGAGTAACTCACGCAAAATGCTGGAGGAACTCAGCAGGTCAGACAGAGTCTATGGTCAAAGTAACACACACAAAATGCTGGATAAACTCAGCAACCCAGAAAGTGTCTATGGTCAGAGTAACACACACAAAATGCTGGAGGAACTCAGCTGGTAAGACAGTGTCTATGGTCAGAGTAACACACACAAAATGCTGGAGGAACTCAGCAGGTCAGACAGTGCCTATGGACTGAGTAACACACACAAAATGCTGGGGGAACTCAGCAGGTCAGACAATCTCTATGGACAGAGTAACACACACAAAATGCCGGAGGAACTCAGCAGATCAGACAGTGTCTATGGTCAGCGTAACACACACAAAGTACTGCAGGAACTCAGCAGGTCAGTCAGAGCCTATGGTCAGAGTAACGCACAGAAAATGCTACAGGAACTCAGCAGGTCAGACAGTGTCTATGGTCACACACAAAATGCTGGAGTAACACAGCAGGTCAGACAGTGTCTATGGTCAGAGTAACACACACAAGATGCTGGAGGAAACAGCAGGTCAGGCAGTATCGATGGACAGAGTAAAACACAAAATGCTTAGGAACTCAGCAGGTTAGACAGTGTCTATGGTCTGAGTAAAACACACAAAATGCTGGAGGAACTCAGGAGGTCAGACGGTGTCTATCGACAGAGTAACACAATCAAAATGCTCGAGGAACTCAGCAGGTCAGACAGAGTCTATCCTCAGAGTAACACACACAAAATGCTGGAAGAACACAGCAGGTCCCGCAGTGTCTATCTACAGAGTAACTCACACAAAATGCTGGAGGAACTCAGCAGGTCAGACAGTGTCTATGGACAGAGTAACACACACAAAAATCTGGAGGAACACAGCAGGTCCCGCAGTGTCT
This sequence comes from Hypanus sabinus, assembly GCF_030144855.1. Lineage (NCBI taxonomy): Eukaryota > Metazoa > Chordata > Chondrichthyes > Myliobatiformes > Dasyatidae > Hypanus > Hypanus sabinus. The sequence continues at coordinate 111,165,518 of NC_082716.1, forward strand.
ATGTACAGAGTAACTCACACAAAATGCTGGAGGAACTCAGCAGGTCATACAGTGTCTCTGGACAGAGTAACTCACACAAAATGCTGGAGGAACTCAGCAGGTCAGACAGTGTCTATGGTCAGAGTAACACACACAAAATGCTGGAGGAACTCAGCAGGTCAGACAGTGTCTATGCTCAGAGTAACACACACAAAATGATGGAGGAACTCAGCAGGTCAGATAGAGCCTATGGTCAGAGTAACACACACAAAATGCTGGAAGAACACAGCAGGTCGGACAGTGTCTATTGTCAGAGTAACACACACAAAATGCTGGATGAACTCAGCAACCCAGAAAGTGTCTATGGTCAGAGTAACACACAGAAAATGCTGGAGGAACTCAGCTGGTAAGACAGTGTCTATGCTCACAGACAAAATGCTGGAGTAACACAGCAGGTCAGACAGTGTCTATGGTCAGAGTAACACACACAAAATGCTGGAGGAAACAGCAGGTCAGGCAGTATCGATGGACAGAGTAAAACACAAAATGCTTAGGAACTCAGCAGGTTAGACAGTGTCTATGGTCTGAGTAAAACACACAAAATGCTGGAGGAACTCAGGAGGTCAGACGGTGTCTATGGACAGAGTAACACAATCAAAATGCTCGAGGAACTCAGCAGGTCAGACAGAGTCTATGCTCAGAGTAACACACACAAAATGCTGGGACAACACAGCAAGTCCCGCAGTGTCTATGCACAGAGTAACTCACGCAAAATGCTGGAGGAACTCAGCAGGTTAGACAGTGTCTATGGTCTGAGAAAAACACACAAAATGCTGGAGGAACTCAGGAGGTCAGATAGTGTCTATGGTCAGAGTGAAACACGCAAAATGCTGGAGGAACACAGCAGGTCCCGCAGTGTCTATGTACAGAGTAACTCACACAAAATGCTGGAGGAACTCAGCAGGTCAGACACTGCCTATGGACTGAGTAACACACACAAAATGCTGGAGGAACTCAGGAGGTCAGACAGTGTCTATGGACAGAGTAACACACACAAAATGCCGGAGGAACTCAGCAGATCAGACAGTGTCTATGGTCAGCGTAACACACACAAAATGCTGGAGGAACTCAGCTGGTAAGACAGTGTCTACGGTCAGAGTAACACACACAAAATGCTGGAGGATCTCAGCCGGTCAGACAGTGTATATGTACAGAGTAACACACACAAAATGCTGGTGGAACTCAGCAGGTCAGACAGTGTCTATGCTCAGAGTAACACACACAAAATGATGGAGGAACTCAGCAGGTCAGACAGAGCCTATGGTCAGAGTAACAACACACAAAATGCTGGAAGAACACAGCAGGTCAGACAGTGTCTATGGTCAGAGTAACACACACAAAATGCTGGATGAACTCAGCAACCCAGAAAGTGTCTATGGTCAGAGTAACACACAGAAAATGCTGGAGGAACTCAGCTGGTAAGACAGTGCCTATGCTCACAGACAAAATGCTGGAGTAACACAGCAGGTCAGACAGTGTCTATGGTCAGAGTAACACACACAAAATGCTTTAGGAAACAGCAGGTCAGGCAGTATCGATGGACAGAGTAAAACACAAAATGCTTAGGAACTCAGCAGGTTAGACAGTGTCTATGGTCTGAGTAAAACACACAAAATGCTGGAGGAACTCAGGAGGTCAGACGGTGTCTATGGACAGAGTAACACAATCAAAATGCTCGAGGAACTCAGCAGGTCAGACAGAGTCTATGCTCAGAGTAACACACACAAAATGCTGGGAGAACACAGCAAGTCCCGCAGTGTCTATGCACAGAGTAACTCACGCAAAATGCTGGAGGAACTCAGCAGGTTAGACAGTGTCTATGGTCTGAGAAAAACACACAAAATGCTGGAGGAACTCAGGAGGTCAGATAGTGTCTATGGTCAGAGTAACACACAAAATGCTGGAGGAACTCAGCAGGTCAGACAGTGTCTATGGTCAGAGTAACACACACAAAATGCTGGAAGAACACAGCAGGTCCCGCAGTGTCTATGGACAGAGTAACTCACACAAAATGCAGGAGGAACTCAGCAGGTCAGACAGTGCCTATGGACTGAGTACCACACACAAAATGCTGGAGGAACTCAGGAGGTCAGACAGTGTCAATGGACAGAGTAACACACACAAAATGCCGGAGGAACTCAGCAGATCAGACAGTGTCTATGGTCAGCGTAACACACACAAAATGCTGGAGGAACTCAGCTGGTAAGACAGTGTCTACGGTCAGAGTAACACACACAAAATGCTGGAGGATCTCAGCCGGTCAGACAGTGTATATGTACAGAGTAACACACACAAAATGCTGGTGGAACTCAGCAGGTCAGACAGTGTCTATGCTCAGAGTAACACACACAAAATGATGGAGGAACTCAGCAGGTCAGACAGAGCCTATGGTCAGAGTAACACACACAAAATACTGGAAGAACACAGCAGGTCAGACAGTGTCTATGGTCAGAGTAACACACACAAAATGCTGGATGAACTCAGCAACACAGAAAGTGTCTATGGTCAGAGTAACACACAGAAAATGCTGGAGGAACTCAGCTGGTAAGACAGTGTCTATGCTCACAGACAAAATGCTGGAGTAACACAGCAGGTCAGACAGTGTCTATGGTCAGAGTAACACACACAAAATGCTGGAGGAAACAGCAGGTCAGGCAGTATCGATGGACAGAGTAAAACACAAAATGCTTAGGAACTCAGCAGGTTAGACAGTGTCTATGGTCTGAGTAAAACACACAAAATGCTGGAGGAACTCAGGAGGTCAGACGGTGTCTATGGACAGAGTAACACAATCAAAATGCTCGAGGAACTCAGCAGGTCAGACAGAGTCTATGCTCAGAGTAACACACACAAAATGCTGGAGGAACTCAGCAGGTCAGACATTGTCAATGGACAGAGAAACACACAGAAAATGCTACAGGTACTAAGCAGGTGAGACAGTATCTATGGTCAGAGTAACACACACAAAATGCTGGAGGAAGCAGGTCAGGCAGTGTCTATGGGCAGAGTAACACACACAAAATGCTGGAGGAACTCAGCAGGTCAGACAGTGTCTATGGTCAGAGTAACACACACAAAATGCTGGAGGATCTCAGCAGGTCAGACAGTGTCTATGGACATAGTAACACACACAAAATGCCGGAGGAACTCAGCGGGTCAGACAGAGTCTACGGACAGAATAACACACACAAAATGCCAGAGGAACTCAGCAGGTCAGACAGTGTCTTTGGACAGAGTAACACAATCAAAATGCTCGAGGAACTCAGCAGGTCAGACAGAGTCTATGCTCAGAGTAACACACACAAAATGCTGGAGGAACTCAGCAGGTTATACAGTGTCTATGGTCTGAGTAAAACACACAAAATGCTGGAGGAACTCAGGAGGTCAGAGAGTGTCTATGGACAGAGTAACACACACAATATGCTGGAGGAACTCAGCAGGTCAGACAGTGTCTATGGACAGAGTAACGCACACAAAATGCAACAGGTACTCAGCAGGTGAGACATTGTCTATGGTCAGAGTAACACACACAAAATGCTGGAGGAACTCAGCAGGTCAGATAGTGTCTATGGTCAGAGAAACACACAAAATGCTGGAGGAACTCAGCAGGTCAGACAGTGTCTATGGTCAGAGTAAAACACACAAAATGCTGGAGGAACTCAGGAGGTCAGACAGTGTCTATGGACAGAGTAACACACACAAAATGCTGGAGGAACTCAGCAGGTCAGACAGAGTATATGGACAGAGTAACTCACACAAAATGCTGGAGGAACTCTGCAGGTCAGACAGAGTCTATGGACAGAGTAACACACACAAAATGCTGGAGGAACTCAGGAGGTCAGACAGAGTCTATGGTCAGAGTAACACAGACAAAATGCTAGATGAACTCAGCAACTCAGAAAGTGTCTATGGTCAGAGTAACACACACAAAATGCTGCGGGAACTCAGCAGGTCAGACAGTCTCTATGGACAGAGTAACACACACAAAATGCCGGAGGAACACAGCAGATCAGACAGTGTCTATGGTCAGCGTAACACACACAAAGTACTGCAGGAACTCAGCAGGTCAGTCAGAGCCTATGGTCAGAGTAACACACAGAAAATGCTACAGGAACTCAGCAGGTCAGACAGTGTCTATGGTCAGAGTAACACACACAAAATGCTGGAGGAAACAGCAGGTCAGGCAGTATCGATGGACAGAGTAAAACACAAAATGCTTAGGAACTCAGCAGGTTAGACAGTGTCTATGGTCTGAGTAAAACACACAAAATGCTGGAGGAACTCAGGAGGTCAGACGGTGTCTATGGACAGAGTAACACAATCAAAATGCTCGAGGAACTCAGCAGGTCAGACAGAGTCTATGCTCAGAGTAACACACACAAAATGCTGGAGGAACTCAGCAGGTCAGACATTGTCTATGGACAGAGAAACACACAGAAAATGCTACAGGTACTAAGCAGGTGAGACAGTATCTATGGTCAGAGTAACACACACAAAATGCTGGAGGAAGCAGGTCAGGCAGTGTCTATGGGCAGAGTAACACACACAAAATGCTGGAGGAACTCAGCAGGTCAGACAGTGTCTATGGTCAGAGTAACACACACAAAATGCTGGAGGAAACAGCAGGTCAGGCAGTATCGATGGACAGAGTAAAACACAAAATGCTTAGGAACTCAGCAGGTTAGACAGTGTCTATGGTCTGAGTAAAACACACAAAATGCTGGAGGAACTCAGGAGGTCAGGCAGTGTCTATGGACAGAGTAACACACAGAAAATGCTGGAGGAACTCAGCAGGTCAGACAGTTTCTATGAACATAGTAACTCACACAAAATGCTGTAGGAACTCAGCAGGTCAGACAGTGTGTATGGACAGAGTTACACACACAAAATGCTGGAGGAACTCAGCAGGTCAGACAGTGTCTATGGACAGAGTAACACACATAAAATGCTGGAGGAACTCAGAAGGTCAGACAGTGTCTATTGACATAATAATACGCACAAAATGCTGGAGGAACTCAGCAGGTCAGACAGTGTCTATTGACATAGTAATACACACAAAATGCTGGAGGAACTCAGCAGGTCAGACAGTGTCTAAGGACAGACTAACAGTCACAAAATGCTGGAGGAACTCAGCAGGTCAGACAGTGTCTATTGACATAGTAATACACACAAAATGCTGGAGGAACTCAGCAGGTCAGACAGTGTCTAAGGACAGACTAACAGTCACAAAATGCTGGAGGAACTCAGCAGGTCAGATAGTGTCTATGGACAGAGTAACACACACCAAATGCTGGAGTAGAACTCAGCAGGTCAGTCAGTGTCTATGGTCAGAGTAACACACAGAAAATGCTGGAGGATCTCAGCCGGTCAGACAGTGTATATGTACAGAGTAACACACACAAAATGCTGGTGGAACTCAGCACGTCAGACAGTGTCTATGGTCAGAGTAACACACATAAAATGCGGGAGGAACTCAGCAGGTCAGACAGTGTCTATGCTCAGAGTAACACACACAAAATGATGGAGGAACTCAGCAGGTCAGACAGAGCCTATGGTCAGAGTAAAACACACAAAATGCTGGAGGAACTCAGGAGGTCAGACAGTGTCTATGGACAGAGTAACACACACAAAATGCTGGAGGAACTCAGCAGGTCAGACAGAGTATATGGACAGAGTAACTCACACAAAATGCTGGAGGAACTCAGCAGGTCAGACAGAGTCTATGGACAGAGTAACACACACAAAATTCTGGAGGAACACAGCAGGTCCCGCAGTGTCTATGTACAGAGTAACTCAGACAAAATGATGGAGGAACTCAGCAGGTCAGACAGAGCCTATGGTCAGAGTAACACACACAAAATGCTGGAAGAACACAGCAGGTCAGACAGTGTCTATGGTCAGAGTAACACAGACAAAATGCTAGATGAACTCAGCAACTCAGAAAGTGTCTATGGTCAGAGTAACACACACAAAATGCTTGAGGAACTCAGCTGGTAAGACAGTGTCTATGGACTGAGTAACACACACAAAATGCTGGGGGAACTCTGCAGGTCAGACAGTCTCTATGGACAGAGTAACACACACAAAATGCCGGAGGAACTCAGCAGATCAGACAGTGTCTATGGTCAGCGTAACACACACAAAGTACTGCAGGAACTCAGCAGGTCAGTCAGAGCCTATGGTCAGAGTAACACACAGAAAATGCTACAGGAACTCAGCAGGTCAGACAGTGTCTATGGTCAGAGTAACACACACAAAATGCTGGAGGAAACAGCAGGTCAGGCAGTATCGATGGACAGAATAAAACACAAAATGCTTAGGAACTCAGCAGGTTAGACAGTGTCTATGGTCTGAGTAAAACACACAAAATGCTGGAGGAACTCAGGAGGTCAGACGGTGTCTATGGACAGAGTAACACAATCAAAATGCTCGAGGAACTCAGCAGGTCAGACAGAGTCTATGCTCAGAGTAACACACAGAAAATGCTGGAGGAACACAGCAGGTCCCGCAGTGTCTATGTACAGAGTAACTCACACAAAATGCTGGAGGAACTCAGCAGGTCAGACAGTGTCTATGGACAGAGTAACACACACAAAAATCTGTAGGAACACAGCAGGTCATACAGTGTCTCTGGACAGAGTAACTCACACAAAATGCTGGAGGAACTCAGCAGGTCATACAGTGTCTCTGGACAGAGTAACTCACACAAAATGCTGGAGGAACTCAGCAGGTCAGACAGTGTCTATGGTCAGAGTAACACACACAAAATGCTGAAGGAACTCAGCAGGTCAGACAGTGTCTATGCTCAGAGTAACACACACAAAATGATGGAGGAACTCAGCAGGTCAGACAGAGCCTATGGTCAGAGTAACACACACAAAATGCTGGAAGAACACAGCAGGTCAGACAGTGTCTATGGTCAGAGTAACACACACAAAAAGCTGGATGAACTCAGCAACCCAGAAAGTCTCTATGGTCAGAGTAACACACAGAAAATGCTGGAGGAACTCAACTGGTAAGACAGTGTCTATGCTCACAGACAAAATGCTGGAGTAACACAGCAGGTCAGTCAGTGTCTATGGTCAGAGTAACACACACAAAATGCTGGAGGAAACAGCAGGTCAGGAAGTATCGATGGACAGAGTAAAACACAAAATGCTTAGGAACTCAGCAGGTTAGACAGTGTCTATGGTCTGAGTAAAACACACAAAATGCTGGAGGAACTCAGGAGGTCAGACGGTGTCTATGGACAGAGTAACACAATCAAAATGCTCGAGGAACTCAGCAGGTCAGACAGAGTCTATGCTCAGAGTAACACACACAAAATGCTGGGAGAACACAGCAAGTCCCGCAGTGTCTATGGACAGAGTAACTCACGCAAAATGCTGGAGGAACTCAGCAGGTCAGACAGTGTCTATGGTCAGAGTAACACACAGAAAATGATGGAGGAACTCAGCAGGTCAGACAGTGTCTATGTTCAGAGTAACTCACACAGAAAATGCTGGAGGAACTCAGCAGGTCAGACAGTGTCTATGGTCAGAGTAACACACACAAAATGCTGGAGGATCTCAGCCGGACAGACAGTGTCGATGGACAGAGTAACACACACAAAATGCAAGAGGAACTCAGCAGGTCGGACAGTGTCTATGTTCAGAGTAACAGACACAAAATGCTGGAGGAACTCAGCAGGTCAGACAGTGTCTATGGTCAGAGTAACACACACAAAATGCTGGAGGAACTCAGCTGGTAAGACAATGTCTATGGTCAGAGTAACACACACAAAATGCTGGAGGAACTCAGCAGGTCAGACAGTGTCTATGGTCAGAGTAACACACATAAAATGCGGGAGGAACTCAGCAGGTCAGACAGTGTCTAAGGACAGAGTAACACACACAAAATGCTGGAGGATTTCAGCCGGTCAGACAGTGTATATGTACAGAGTAACACACACAAAATGCTTGTGGAACTCAGCACGTCAGACAGTGTCTATGGTCAGAGTAACACACATAAAATGCGGGAGGAACTCAGCAGGTCAGACAGTGTCTAAGGACAGAGTAACACACACAAAATGCTGGAGGAACTCAGCAGGTTAGACAGTGTCTATGGTCAGAGTAACACACACAAAATGCTGGAGGAACTCAGCACATCATACAGTGTCTCTGGACAGAGTAACACTCACAAAATGCTGGAGGAATTCAGCAGGTCAGACAGTGTCTATGTACCGAGGAACACACACAAAAAGCTGGAGGAACTCAGCAGGTCAGACAGTGTCTATGGTCAGAGTAACACACACAAAATGCTGGAAGAACACAGCAGGTCCCGCAGTGTCTATGGACAGAGTAACTCATGCAAAATGCCGGAGGAACTCAGCAGGTTAGACAGTGTCTATGGTCAGAGTAACACACACAAAATGCTGGAGGAACTCAGCACATCATACAGTGTCTCTGGACAGAGTAACACTCACAAAATGCTGGAGGAATTCAGCAGGTCAGACAGTGTCTATGTACCGAGGAACACACACAAAAAGCTGGAGGAACTCAGCAGGTCAGACAGTGTCTATGGTCAGAGTAACACACACAAAATTCTAGAGGAACTCAGCAGGTCGGACACTGTCTATGTTCAGAGTAACACACACAAGATGCTGGAGGAACTCAGCAGGTCAGACAGTGTCTATGGTCAGAGTAACACACACAAAATGCTGGATGACCTCAGCCGGTCAGACAGTGTCGATGGACAGAGTAACACACACAAAATGCTGGAGGAACTCAGCAGGTCAGACAGTGTCTATGGTCAGAGTAACACACACAAAATGCTGGAGGAACTCAGCAGGTCAGACAGTGTCTATGGTCAGAGTAACACACACAAAATGCTGGAGGAACTCAGCAGGTCAGACAGTGCCTATGGTCAGAGTAACACACACAAAATGCTAGAGGAACTCAGGAGGTCGGACAGTGTCTATGTTCAGAGTAACACACACAAAATGCTGGAGAAACTCAGCTGGTAAGACAGTGTCTATGGTCAGAGTAACACACACAAAATGCTGGAGGATCTCAGCTGGTCAGACAGTGTATATGTACAGAGTAACACACACAAAATGCTGGTGGAACTCAGCACGTCAGACAGTGTCTATGGTCAGAGTAACACACACAAAATGCTACAGGAACTCAGCAGGTCAGACAGTGTCTATGGTCACACACAAAATGCTGGAGTAACACAGCAGGTCAGACAGTGTCTATGGTCAGAGTAACACACACAAAATGCTGGAGGAAACAGCAGGTCAGGCAGTATCGATGGACAGAGTAACACACAAAATGCTTAGGAACTCAGCAGGTTAGACAGTGTCTATGGTCTGAGTAAAACACACAAAATGCTGGAGGAACTCAGGAGGTCAGACGGTGTCTATGGACAGAGTAACACAATCAAAATTCTCGAGGAACTCAGCAGGTCAGACAGAGTCTATGCTCAGAGTAACACACACAAAATGCTCTAGGAACTCAGCAGGTCAGACAGTGTCTATGGTCAGAGTAACACACACAAAATGCTGGAGGAACTCAGCTGGTAAGACAGTGTCTATGGTCAGAGTAACACACACAAAATGCTGGAGGATCTCAGCCGGTCAGAGAGTGTATATGTACAGAGTAACACACACAAAATGCTGGTGGAACTCAGCACGTCAGACAGTGTCTACGGTCAGAGTAACACACATAAAATGCGGGAGGAACTCAGCAGGTCAGACAGTGTCTATGCAAAGAGTAACACACAAAAAATGCTGGAGGAACTCAGCACGTCAGACAGCGTCTATGCTCAGAGTAACACACACAAAATGCTGGAAGAACACAGCAGGTCCCGCAGTGTCTATGGACAGAGTAACTCACGCAAAATGCTGGAGGAACTCAGCAGGTTAGACAGTGTCTTTGGACAGAGTAACACAATCAAAATGCTCGAGGAACTCAGCAGGTCAGACAGAGTCTATGCTCAGAGCAACACACACAAAATGCTACAGGTACTCAGCAGGTGAGGCATTGTCTATGGTCAGAGTAACACACACAAAATGCTGGAGGAACTCAGCAGGTCAGATAGTGTCTATGGTCAGATTAACACACAAAATTATGGAGGAACTCATCATGTCAGACAGTGTCTATGGTCAGAGTAAAACACACAAAATGCTGGAGGAACAGCAGGTCAGACAGTGTCTATGGACAGAGTAACTCACACAAAATGCTTGAGGAACTCAGCACGTCATACAGTGTCTCTGGACAGAGTAACACACACAAAATGCTGGAGGAATTCAGCAGGTCAGACAGTGTCTATGGACAGAGTAACTCACACAAAATGCTGGAGGAACTCAGCAGGTCAGACAGTGTCTATGGACAGAGTAACACACACAAAATGCTGGAGGAACTCAGGAGGTCAGACAGTGTCTATGGACAGAGGTACACACACAAAATTCTGGAGTAACACAGCACGTCAGGCATTTTCTATGGTCAGAGTAACACACACAAAATGCTGGAGGAACTCAGCAGGTCAGACAGTGTCTATGGTCAGATTAACTCACACAAAATGCTGGAGGAACTCAGCAGGTCGGACAGTGTCTATGTTCAGAGTAACTCACACAGAAAATGCTGGAGGAACTCAGCAGGTCAGACAGTGTCTATGGTCAGAGTAACACACACAAAATGCTGGAGGAACTCAGCAGGTCAGACAGTGTCTATGGTCAGAGTAACACACACAAAATGCTGGAGGATCTCAGCCGGTCAGGCAGTATCTATGGACAGAGTAACACACACAAAATGCTGGAGGAACTCAGCAGGTCAGACAGTGTCTTTGGACAGAGTAACACTCTCAAAATGCTTAATGAACTCAGCAGGTCAGACAGTGTCTATGCTCAGAGTAACACACACAAAATGATGGAGGAACTCAGCAGGTCAGACAGAGCCTATGGTCAGAGTAACACACACAAAATGCTGGAAGAACACAGCAGGTCAGACAGTGTCTAGGGTCAGAGTAACACACACAAAATGCTGGATGAACTCAGCAACTCAGAAAGTGTCTATGGTCAGAGTAACACACACAAAATGCTGCAGGAACTCAGCAGGTCGGACAGTGTCTATGGTCAGAGTAACACACACAAAATGCTGGAGGAACTCAGCTGGTAAGACAGTGTCTATGGTCAGAGTAACACACACAAAATGCTGGAGGAACTGAGAAGGTCAGACAGTATCGATGGACAGAGTAACACACAAAATGCTTAGGAACTCAGCAGATCAGATCGTCTCTATGGACAGAGTAACACACACAAAATGCCGGAGGAACTCAGCAGGTCAGACAGTGTCCTTGGACAGAGTAACACAATGAAAATGCTCGAGGAACTCAGCAGGTCAGACAGAGTCTATGCTCAGAGTAACACACACAAAATGCTCTAGGAACTCAGCAGGTCCCGCTGTGTCTATGAACAGAGTAACTCACACAAAATGCTGGAGGAACTCAGCAGGTCAGACAGTGTCTATGGTCAGAGTAAAACACACAAAATGCTGGAGGAACTCAGTAAGTCAGCCAGTGTCTATGGACAGAGTAACACACACAAAATGCTACAGGTACTCAGCAGGTGAGACAGTGTCTATGGTCAGAGTAACACACACAAAATGCCGGAGGAACTCAGCAGGTCAGACAGTGTCTACGGTCAGAGTAAAACACACAAAGTACTGGAGGAACTCAGCAGGTCAGTCAGAGTCTATGGTCAGAGTAACACACAGAAAATGCTACAGGAACTCAGCAGGTCAGACAGTGTCTGTGGTCAGAGTAACACACACAAAATGCCGGAGGAACTCAGCAGGTCAGTCAGTGTCTATGGACAGAGTAACACACACAAAATGCTGGAGGAACTCAGCAGGTCAGACAGTGTCTATGGTCAGAGTAACACACACAAAATGCTGGAGGAACTCTGCAGGTCAGACAGTGTCTATGAACAGAGTAACACACACAAAATGCTGGATGAACTCAGCAGATCAGACAGTGTCCATGGACAGAGTAACTCACACAAAATGCTGGAGGAACTCAGCAGGTCAGACAGTGTCTATGGACAGAGTAACACACACAAAATGCTGGAGGAACTCAGCAGGTCAGACAGTGTCTATGGACAGAGTAACACACACAAAATGCTGGAGGAACTCAGCAGGTCAGACAGTGTCTATGGACAGAGTAACACACACAAATTGCTGGAGTAACACAGCAGGTCAGACAGTGTCTATGGTCAGAGTAACACACACAAAATGCTGGAGGAAACAGCAGGTCAGGCAGTATCGATGGACAGAGTAACACACAAAATGCTTAGGAACTCAGCAGGTCAGATCGTGTCTATGGACAGAGTAACACACAGAAAATGCCGGAGGAACTCAGCAGGTCAGACAGAGTCTATGCTCAGAGCAACACACACAAAATGCTGGAAGAACACAGCAGGTCCCGCAGTGTCTATGGACAGAGTAACTCACGCAAAATGCTGGAGGAACTCAGCAGGTTAGACAGTGTCTATGGTCTGAGTAAAACACACAAAATGCTCGAGGAACTCAGGAGGTCAGACAGTGTCTATGGACAGAGTAACAGACACAAAATGCTACAGGTACTCAGCAGGTGAGACATTGTCTATGGTCAGAGTAACACACACAAAATGCTGGAGGAACTCAGCAGGTCAGATAGTGTCTATGGTCAGAGTAACACACAAAATGCTGGAGGAACTCAGCAGGTCAGACAGTGTCTATGGTCAGAGTAAAACACACAAAATGCTGGAGGAACTCAGCAGGTCAGACAGTGTCTATGGTCAGAGTAACACACAGAAAATGCTGGAGGAACTCAGCAGGTCAGACAGTGTCTATGGTCAGAGTAACACACAGAAAATGCTGGAGGAACTCAGCAGGTCAGACAGTGTCTATGGTCAGAGTAACTCACAGAAAATGCTGGAGGAACTCAGCAGGTCGGACAGTGTCTATGTTCAGAGTAACTCACACAGAAAATGCTGGAGGAACTCAGCAGGTCAGACAGTGTCTATGGTCAGAGTAACACACACAAAATGCTGGAAGAACACAGCAGGTCAGACAGTGTCTATGGTCAGAGTAACACACATAAAATGCTGGATGAACTCAGCAACCCAGAAAGTGTCTATGGTCAGAGTAACACACACAAAATGCTGGAAGAACACAGCAGGTCAGACAGCGTCTATGGTCAGAGTAACACACAGAAAATGCTGGAGGAACTCAACTGGTAAGACAGTGTCTATGCTCACAGACAAAATGCTGGAGTAACACAGCAGGTCAGACAGTGTCTATGGTCAGAGTAACACACACAAAATGCTGGAGGAAACAGCAGGTCAGGCAGTATCGATGGACAGAGTAAAACACAAAATGCTTAGGAAATCAGCAGGTTAGACAGTGTCTATGGTCTGAGTAAAACACACAAAATGCTGGAGGAACTCAGGAGGTCAGACGGTGTCTATGGACAGAGTAACACAATCAAAATGCTCGAGGAACTCAGCAGGTCAGACAGAGTCTATGCTCAGAGTAACACACACAAAATGCTGGGAGAACACAGCAAGTCCCGCAGTGTCTATGGACAGAGTAACTCACGCAAAATGCTGGAGGAACTCAGCAGGTCAGACAGTGTCTATGGTCAGAGTAACACACAGAAAATGATCGAGAAACTCAGCAGGTCAGACAGTGTCTATGGTCAGAGTAACTCACACAAAATGCTGGAGGAACTCAGCAGGTCAGACAGTGTCTATGTTCAGAGTAACTCACACAGAAAATGCTGGAGGAACTCAGCTGGTCAGACAGTGTCTATGGTCAGAGTAACACACACAAAATGCAACATGAACTCAGCAGGTCGGACAGTGTCTATGTTCAGAGTAACAGACACAAAATGCTGGAGGAACTCAGCAGGTCAGACAGTGTCTATGGTCAGAGTAACACACACAAAATGCTGGAGGAACTCAGCTGGTAAGACAGTGTCTATGGTCAGAGTAACACACACAAAATGCTGGAGGATTTCAGCCGGTCAGACAGTGTATATGTACAGAGTAACACACACAAAATGCTTGTGGAACTCAGCACGTCAGACAGTGTCTATGGTCAGAGTAACACACATAAAATGCGGGAGGAACTCAGCAGGTCAGACAGTGTCTAAGGACAGAGTAACACACACAAAATGCTGGAGGAACTCAGCAGGTTAGACAGTGTCTATGGTCAGAGTAACACACACAAAATGCTGGAGGAACTCAGCACATCATACAGTGTCTCTGGACAGAGTAACACTCACAAAATGCTGGAGGAATTCAGCAGGTCAGACAGTGTCTATGTACCGAGGAACACACACAAAAAGCTGGAGGAACTCAGCAGGTCAGACAGTGTCTATGGTCAGAGTAACACACACAAAATGCTGGAGGATTTCAGCCGGTCAGACAGTGTCTATGCAAAGAGTAACACACAAAAAATGCTGGAGGAACTCAGCACGTCAGACAGCGTCTATGCTCAGAGTAACACACACAAAATGCTGGAAGAACACAGCAGGTCCCGCAGTGTCTATGGACAGAGTAACTCACGCAAAATGCCGGAGGAACTCAGCAGGTTAGACAGTGTCTATGGTCAGAGTAACACACACAAAATGCTGGAGGAACTCAGCACATCATACAGTGTCTCTGGACAGAGTAACACTCACAAAATGCTGGAGGAATTCAGCAGGTCAGACAGTGTCTATGTACCGAGGAACACACACAAAATGCTGGAGAAACTCAGCAGGTCAGACAGTGTCTATGGTCAGAGTAACACACACAAAATGCTGGATGACCTCAGCCGGTCAGTCAGTGTCGATGGACAGAGTAACACACACAAAATGCTGGAGGTAATCAGCAAGTCCCGCAGTGTCTATGGTCAGAGTAACACTCACAAAATGCTGGAGGAACTCAGCAGGTCAGACAGTGCCTATGGTCAGAGTAACACACACAAAATGCTAGAGGAACTCAGGAGGTCGGACAGTGTCTATGTTCAGAGTAACACACACAAAATGCTGGAGGATCTCAGCTGGTCAGACAGTGTATATGTACAGAGTAACACACACAAAATGCTGGTGGAACTCAGCACGTCAGACAGTGTCTATGGTCAGAGTAACACACATAAAATGCGGGATGAACTCAGCAACTCAGAAAGTGTCTATGGTCAGCGTAACACACAAAATGCTGGAGGAACTCAGCAGGTCAGACAGTGTCTATGGTCAGAGTAACACACAGAAAATGCTACAGGAACTCAGCAGGTCAGACAGTGTCTATGGTCACACACAAAATGCTGGAGTAACACAGCAGGTCAGACAGTGTCTATGGTCAGAGTAACACACACAAAATGCTGGAGGAAACAGCAGGTCAGGCAGTATCGATGGACAGAGTAACACACAAAATGCTTAGGAACTCAGCAGGTTAGACAGTGTCTATGGTCTGAGTAAAACACACAAAATGCTGGAGGAACTCAGGAGGTCAGACGGTGTCTATGGACAGAGTAACACAATCAAAATTCTCGAGGAACTCAGCAGGTCAGACAGAGTCTATGCTCAGAGTAACACACACAAAATGCTCTAGGAACTCAGCAGGTCAGACAGTGTCTATGGTCAGAGTAACACACACAAAATGCTGGAGGAACTCAGCTGGTAAGACAGTGTCTATGGTCAGAGTAACACACACAAAATGCTGGAGGATCTCAGCCGGTCAGACAGTGTATATGTACAGAGTAACACACACAAAATGCTGGTGGAACTCAGCACGTCAGACAGTGTCTATGGTCAGAGTAACACACATAAAATGCGGGAGGAACTCAGCAGGTCAGACAGTGTCTATGCAAAGAGTAACACACAAAAAATGCTGGAGGAACTCAGCACGTCAGACAGCGTCTATGCTCAGAGTAACACACACAAAATGCTGGAAGAACACAGCAGGTCCCGCAGTGTCTATGGACAGAGTAACTCACGCAAAATGCTGGAGGAACTCAGCAGGTTAGACAGTGTCTTTGGACAGAGTAACACAATCAAAATGCTCGAGGAACTCAGCAGGTCAGATAGTGTCTATGGTCAGAGTAAAACACACAAAATGCTGGAGGAACAGCAGGTCAGACAGTGTCTATCGACAGAGTAACTCACACAAAATGCTGGAGGAACTCAGCAGGTCAGACAGTGTCTATGGACAGAGGTACACACACAAAATTCTGGAGTAACACAGCACGTCAGGCATTTTCTATGGTCAGAGTAACACACACAAAAAGCTGGAGGAACTCAGCAGGTCAGACAGTGTCTATGGTCAGATTAACTCACACAAAATGCTGGAGGAACTCAGCAGGTCGGACAGTGTCTATGTTCAGAGTAACTCACACAGAAAATGCTGGAGGAACTCAGCAGGTCAGACAGTGTCTATGGACAGAGTAAAACACACAAAATGCTGGAGGAACTCAGGAGGTCAGACAGTGTCTATGGACAGAGGTACACACACAAAATTCTGGAGTAACACAGCACGTCAGGCATTTTCTATGGTCAGAGTAACACACACAAAATGCTGGAGGAACTCAGCAGGTCAGACAGTGTCTATGGTCAGAGTAACTCACACAAAATGCTGGAGGAACTCAGCAGGTCGGACAGTGTCTATGTTCAGAGTAACTCACACAGAAAATGCTGGAGGAACTCAGCAGGTCAGACAGTGTCTATGGTCAGAGTAACACACACAAAATGCTGGAGGAACTCAGCAGGTCAGACAGTGTCTATGGTCAGAGTAACACACAGAAAATGCTGGAGGAACTCAGCAGGATAGACAGTGTCTATGATCAGAGTAACTCACACAATATGCTGGAGGAACTAAGCAGGTCGGACAGTGTCTATGTTCAGAGTAACACACACAAAATGCTGCAGGAACTCAGCAGGTCAGACAGTGTCTATGGTCAGAGTAATACACAGAAAATGCTACAGGATCTCAGCAGGTCAGACAGTGTCTATGGACAGAGTAACACACACAAAATGCTGGAGGAACACAGCAGTTCAGACAGTGTCTATGGTTAGAGTAACACACCCAAAATGCTGGAGGAAACAGCAGGTCAGGCAGTATCTATGGACAGAGTAACACACACAAAATGCTGTAGGAACTCAGCAGGTCAGACAGTGTCTTTGGACAGAGTAACACTCTCAAAATGCTTGATGAACTCAGCAGGTCAGACAGTGTCTATGCTCAGAGTAACACACACAAAATGATGGAGGAACTCAGCAGGTCAGACAGAGCCTATCGTCAGAGTAACACACACAAAATGCTGGAAGAACACAGCAGGTCAGACAGTGTCTAGGGTCAGAGTAACACACACAAAATGCTGGATGAACTCAGCAACTCAGAAAGTGTCTATGGTCAGAGTAACACACACAAAATGCTGCAGGAACTCAGCAGGTCGGACAGTGTCTATGGTCAGAGTAACACACACAAAATGCTGGAGGAACTCAGCTGGTAAGACAGTGTCTATGGTCAGAGTAACACACACAAAATGCTGGAGGAACTGAGAAGGTCAGACAGTATCGATGGACAGAGTAACACACAAAATGCTTAGGAACTCAGCAGATCAGATCGTCTCTATGGACAGAGTAACACAAACAAAATGCCGGAGGAACTCAGCAGGTCAGACAGTGTCCTTGGACAGAGTAACACAATGAAAATGCTCGAGGAACTCAGCAGGTCAGACAGAGTCTATGCTCAGAGTAACACACACAAAATGCTCTAGGAACTCAGCAGGTCAGACAGTGTCTATGAACAGAGTAACTCACACAAAATGCTGGAGGAACTCAGCAGGTCAGACAGTGTCTATGGTCAGAGTAAAACACACAAAATGCTGGAGGAACTCAGTAAGTCAGCCAGTGTCTATGGACAGAGTAACACACACAAAATGCTACAGGTACTCAGCAGGTGAGACAGTGTCTATGGTCAGAGTAACACACACAAAATGCCGGAGGAACTCAGCAGGTCAGACAGTGTCTACGGTCAGAGTAAAACACACAAAGTACTGGAGGAACTCAGCAGGTCAGTCAGAGTCTATGGTCAGAGTAACACACAGAAAATGCTACAGGAACTCAGCAGGTCAGACAGTGTCTATGGTCACACACAAAATGCTGGAGTAACACAGCAGGTCAGACAGTGTCTATGGTCAGAGTAACACACACAAAATGCTGGAGGAAACAGCAGGTCAGGCAGTATCGATGGACAGAGTAACACACAAAATGCTTAGGAACTCAGCAGGTCAGATCGTGTCTATGGACAGAGTAACACACACAAAATGCCGGAGGAACTCAGCAGGTCAGACAGTGTCTTTGGACAGAGTAACACAATCAAAATGCTCGAGGAACTCAGCAGGTCAGACAGAGTCTATGCTCAGAGTAAAACACACAAAATGCTGGAGGAGCACAGCAGGACCCGCAGTGTCTATGGACAGAGTAACACACGCAAAATGCTGGAGGAACTCAGCAGGTTAGACAGTGTCTATGGTCTGAGTAAATCACACAAAATGCTGGAGGAACTCAGGAGGTCAGACGGTGTCTATGGACAGAGTAACACAAACAAAATGCTCGAGGAACTCAGCAGGTCAGATAGTGTCTATGGTCAGAGTAACACACAAAATGCTGGAGGAACTCAGCAGGTCAGACAGTGTCTATGGTCAGAGTAAAACACACAAAATGCTGGAGGAACTCAGGAGGTCAGACAGTGTCTATGGACAGAGTAACTCACACAAAATGCCGGAGGAACTCAGCAGATCAGACAGTGTCTATGGTCAGCGTAACACACACAAAGTACTGCAAGAACTCAGCAGGTCAGTCAGAGTCTATGGTCAGAGTAACACATAGAAAATGCTGCAGGAACTCAGCAGGTCGGACAGTGTCTATGGTCAGAGTAACACACACAAAATGCTGGAGGAAACAGCAGGTCAGGCAGTATCGATGGACAGAGTAACACACAAAATGCTTAGGAACTCAGCAGGTCAGATCGTGTCTATGGACAGAGTAACACACATAAAATGCCGGAGGAACTCAGCAGGTCAGACAGTGTCCTTGGACAGAGTAACACAATCAAAATGCTCGAGGAACTCAGCAGGTCAGACAGAGTCTATGCTCAGAGTAACACACACAAAATGCTCTAGGAACTCAGCAGGTCCCGCTGTGTCTATGAACAGTGTAACACACAAAATGCTGGAGGAACTCAGCAGGTCAGACAGTGTCTATGGTCAGAGTAAAACACACAAAATGCTGGAGGAACTCAGTAAGTCAGCCAGTGTCTATGGACAGAGTAACACACACAAAATGCGACAGGTACTCAGCAGGTGAGACAGTGTCTATGGTCAAAGTAACACACACAAAATGCTGGTGGAACTCAGCAGGTCCCGCAGTGTCTATGGACAGTGTAACTCACACAAAATGCCGGAGGAACTTAGCAGGTCAGACAGTGTCTACGGTCAGAGTAAAACACACAAATTACTGCAGGAACTCAGCAGGTCAGTCAGAGTCTATGGTCAGAGTAACACACACAAAATGCTGGAGTAACACAGCAGGTCAGACAGTGTCTATGGTCAGAGTAACACACACAAAATGCTGGAGGAAACAGCAGGTCAGGCAGTATCGATGGACAGAGTAACACACAAAATGCTTAGGAACTCAGCAGGTCAGATCGTGTCTATGGACAGAGTAACACAGAGAAAATGCCGGAGGAACTCAGCAGGTCAGACAGAGTCTATGCTCAGAGCAACACACACAAAATGCTGGAAGAACACAGCAGGTCCCGCAGTGTCTATGGACAGAGTAACTCACGCAAAATGCTGGAGGAACTCAGCAGTTTTAGACAGTGTCTATGGTCAGAGTAAAACACACAAAATGCTCGAGGAACTCAGGAGGTCAGACAGTGTCTATGGACAGAGTAACAGACACAAAATGCTACAGGTACTCAGCAGGTGAGACATTGTCTATGGTCAGAGTAACACACACAAAATGCTGGAGGAACTCAGCAGGTCAGATAGTGTCTATGGTCAGAGTAACACACAAAATGCTGGAGGAACTCAGCAGGTCAGACAGTGTCTATGGTCAGAGTAAAACACACAAAATGCTGGAGGAACTCAGCAGGTCAGACAGTGTCTATGTACCGAGGAACACACACAAAAAGCTGGAGGATCTCAGCAGGACAGACAGTGTCTATGGTCAGAGTAACACACAGAAAATGCTGGAGGAACTCAGCAGGGCAGACAGTGTCTATGGTCAGAGTAACACACAGAAAATGCTGGAGGAACTCAGCCGGTCAGACAGTGTCTATGGTCAGAGTAACTCACTCAAAATGCTGGAGGAACTCAGCAGGTCGGACAGTGTCTATGTTCAGAGTAACTCACACAGAAAATGCTGGAGGAACTCAGCAGGTCAGACAGTGTCTATGGTCAGAGTAACACACACAAAATGCTGGAGGAACTCAGCAGGTCAGACAGTGTCTATGGTCAGAGTAACACACACAGAATGCTGGAGGAACTCAGCAGGTCGGACAGTGTCTATGTTCAGAGTAACACACACAAAATGCTGGAGGAACTCAGCAGGTCAGACAGTGTCTATGGTCAGAGTAACACACACAAAATGCTGGAGGATCTCAGCCGGTCAGACAGTGTCGATGGACAGAGTAACACACACAAAATGCTGGAGGATCTCAGCAGGTTAGACAGTGTCTATGGTCTGAGTAAAACACACAAAATGCTGGTGGAACTCAGCACGTCAGACAGTGTCTATGGTCAGAGTAACACACATAAAATGCGGGATGAACTCAGCAACTCAGAAAGTGTCTATGGTCAGCGTAACACACAAAATGCTGGAGGAACTCAGCAGGTCAGACAGTGTCTATGGTCAGAGTAACACACAGAAAATGCTACAGGAACTCAGCAGGTCAGACAGTGTCTATGGTCACACACAAAATGCTGGAGTAACACAGCAGGTCAGACAGTGTCTATGGTCAGAGTAACACACACAAAATGCTGGAGGAAACAGCAGGTCAGGCAGTATCGATGGACAGAGTAACAGACAAAATGCTTAGGAACTCAGCAGGTTAGACAGTGTCTATGGTCTGAGTAAAACACACAAAATGCTGGAGGAACTCAGGAGGTCAGACGGTGTCTATGGACAGAGTAACACAATCAAAATTCTCGAGGAACTCAGCAGGTCAGACAGTGTCTATGGTCAGAGTAATACACAGAAAATGCTACAGGAACTCAGCAGGTCAGACAGTGTCTATGGACAGAGTAACACACACAAAATGCTGGAGGAACACAGCAGTTCAGACAGTGTCTATGGTTAGAGTAACACACCCAAAATGCTGGAGGAAACAGCAGGTCAGGCAGTATCTATGGACAGAGTAACACACACAAAATGCTGGAGGAACTCAGCAGGTCAGACAGTGTCTTTGGACAGAGTAACACTCTCAAAATGCTTGATGAACTCAGCAGGTCAGACAGTGTCTATGCTCAGAGTAACACACACAAAATGATGGAGGAACTCAGCAGGTCAGACAGAGCCTATGGTCAGAGTAACACACACAAAATGCTGGAAGAACACAGCAGGTCAGACAGTGTCTAGGGTCAGAGTAACACACACAAAATGCTGGATGAACTCAGCAACTCAGAAAGTGTCTATGGTCAGAGTAACACACACAAAATGCTGCAGGAACTCAGCAGGTCGGACAGTGTCTATGGTCAGAGTAACACACACAAAATGCTGGAGGAACTCAGCTGGTAAGACAGTGTCTATGGTCAGAGTAACACACACAAAATGCTGGAGGAACTGAGAAGGTCAGACAGTATCGATGGACAGAGTAACACACAAAATGCTTAGGAACTCAGCAGATCAGATCGTCTCTATGGACAGAGTAACACACACAAAATGCCGGAGGAACTCAGCAGGTCAGACAGTGTCCTTGGACAGAGTAACACAATGAAAATGCTCGAGGAACTCAGCAGGTCAGACAGAGTCTATGCTCAGAGTAACACACACAAAATGCTCTAGGAACTCAGCAGGTCCCGCTGTGTCTATGAACAGAGTAACTCACACAAAATGCTGGAGGAACTCAGCAGGTCAGACAGTGTCTATGGTCAGAGTAAAACACACAAAATGCTGGAGGAACTCAGTTAGTCAGCCAGTGTCTATGGACAGAGTAACACACACAAAATGCTACAGGTACTCAGCAGGTGAGACAGTGTCTATGGTCAGAGTAACACACACAAAATGCCGGAGGAACTCAGCAGGTCAGACAGTGTCTACGGTCAGAGTAAAACACACAAAGTACTGGAGGAACTCAGCAGGTCAGTCAGAGTCTATGGTCAGAGTAACACACAGAAAATGCTACAGGAACTCAGCAGGTCAGACAGTGTCTATGGTCACACACAAAATGCTGGAGTAACACAGCAGGTCAGACAGTGTCTATGGTCAGAGTAACACACACAAAATGCTGGAGGAAACAGCAGGTCAGGCAGTATCGATGGACAGAGTAACACACAAAATGCTTAGGAACTCAGCAGGTCAGATCGTGTCTATGGACAGAGTAACACACACAAAATGCCGGAGGAACTCAGCAGGTCAGACAGTGTCTTTGGACAGAGTAACACAATCAAAATGCTCGAGGAACTCAGCAGGTCAGACAGAGTCTATGCTCAGAGTAACACACACAAAATGCTGGAGGAGCACAGCAGGTCCCGCAGTGTCTATGGACAGAGTAACACACGCAAAATGCTGGAGGAACTCAGCAGGTTAGACAGAGTCTATGGTCTGAGTAAAACACACAAAATGCTGGAGGAACTCAGGAGGTCAGACGGTGTCTATGGACAGAGTAACACAAACAAAATGCTCGAGGAACTCAGCAGGTCAGACAGAGTCTATGCTCAGAGTAACACACACAAAATGCTGGAAGAACACAGCAGGTCAGGCAGTGTCTATGGACAGAGTAACTCACGCAAAATGCTGGAGGAACTCAGCAGGTTAGACAGTGTCTATGGTCTGAGTAAAACACACAAAATGCTGGAGGAACTCAGGAGGTCAGACAGTGTCTATGGACAGAGTAACAGACACAAAATGCTACAGGTACTCAGCAGGTGAGACATTGTCTATGGTCAGAGTAACACACAGAAAATGCTGGAAGAACTCAGCAGGTCAGATAGTGTCTATGGTCAGAGTAACACACAAAATGCTGGAGGAACTCAGCAGGTCAGACAGTGTCTATGGTCAGAGTAAAACACACAAAATGCTGGAGGAACTCAGGAGGTCAGACAGTGTCTATGGACAGAGTAACTCACACAAAATGCCGGAGGAACTCAGCAGATCAGACTGTGTCTATGGTCAGCGTAACACACACAAAGTACTGCAAGAACTCAGCAGGTCAGTCAGAGTCTATGGTCAGAGTAACACACAGAAAATGCTGCAGGAACTCAGCAGGTCGGACAGTGTCTATGGTCAGAGTAACACACACAAAATGCTGGAGGAAACAGCAGGTCAGGCAGTATCGATGGACAGAGTAACACACAAAATGCTTAGGAACTCAGCAGGTCAGATCGTGTCTATGGACAGAGTAACACACACAAAATGCCGGAGGAACTCAGCAGGTCAGACAGTGTCCTTGGACAGAATAACACAATCAAAATGCTCGAGGAACTCAGCAGGTCAGACAGAGTCTATGCTCAGAGTAACACACACAAAATGCTCTAGGAACTCAGCAGGTCCCGCTGTGTCTATGAACAGTGTAACTCACACAAAATGCTGGAGGAACTCAGCAGGTCAGACAGTGTCTATGGTCAGAGTAAAACACACAAAATGCTGGAGGAACTCAGTAAGTCAGCCAGTGTCTATGGACAGAGTAACACACACAAAATGCGACAGGTACTCAGCAGGTGAGACAGTGTCTATGGTCAAAGTAACACACACAAAATGCTGGTGGAACTCAGCAGCTCCCGCAGTGTCTATGGACAGTGTAACTCACACAAAATGCCGGAGGAACTTAGCAGGTCAGACAGTGTCTACGGTCAGAGTAAAACACACAAATTACTGCAGGAACTCAGCAGGTCAGTCAGAGTCTATGGTCAGAGTAACACACACAAAATGCTGGAGTAACACAGCAGGTCAGACAGTGTCTATGGTCAGAGTAACACACACAAAATGCTGGAGGAAACAGCAGGTCAGGCAGTATCGATGGACAGAGTAACACACAAAATGCTTAGGAACTCAGCAGGTCAGATCGTGTCTATGGACAGAGTAACACACAGAAAATGCCGGAGGAACTCAGCAGGTCAGACAGAGTCTATGCTCAGAGCAACACACATAAAATGCTGGAAGAGCACAGCAGGTCCCGCAGTGTCTATGGACAGAGTAACTCACGCAAAATGCTGGAGGAACTCAGCAGGTTAGACAGTGTCTATGGTCTGAGTAAAACACACAAAATGCTCGAGGAACTCAGGAGCTCAGACAGTGTCTATGGACAGAGTAACAGACACAAAATTCTACAGGTACTCAGCAGGTGAGACATTGTCTATGGTCAGAGTAACACACACAAAATGCTGGAGGAACTCAGCAGGTCAGATAGTGTCTATGGTCAGAGTAACACACAAAATGCTGGAGGAACTCAGCAGGTCAGACAGTGTCTATGGTCAGAGTAAAACACACAAAATGCTGGAGGAACTCAGCAGGTCAGACAGTGTCTATGGTCAGAGTAACACACACAGAATGCTGGAGGAACTCAGCAGGTCGGACAGTGTCTATGTTCAGAGTAACACACACAAAATGCTGGAGGAACTCAGCAGGTCAGACAGTGTCTATGGTCAGAGTAACACACACAAAATGCTGGAGGATCTCAGCCGGTCAGACAGTGTCGATGGACAGAGTAACACACACAAAATGCTGGAGGTACTCAGCAGGTCCCGCAGTGTATATGGACAGAGCAACACACAGAAAATGCTGGAGGAACTCAGCAGGTCAGACAGAGTCTATGCTCAGAGTAACACACACAAAATGCTGGAAGAACACAGCAGGTCCCGCAGTGTCTATGGACAGAGTAACTCTCGCAAAATGCTGGAGGATCTCAGCAGGTTAGACAGTGTCTATGGTCTGAGTAAAACACACAACATGCTGGAGGAACTCAGGAGGTCAGACAGTGTCTATGGACAGAGTAACACAATCAAAATGCTGGAGGAACTCAGCAGGTCAGATAGTGTCTATGGTCAGAGTAACACACAAAATGATGGAGGAACTCAGCAGTTCAGACAGTGTCCATGGTCAGAGTAAAACACACAAAATGCTGGAGGAACTCAGGAGGTCAGACAGTGTCTATGGACAGAGTAACACAATCAAAATGCTGGAGGAACTCAGCAGGTCAGATAGTGTCTATGGTCAGAGTAACACACAAAATGATGGAGGAACTCAGCAGGTCAGACAGTGTCCATGGTCAGAGTAAAACACACAAAATGCTGGAGGAACTCAGGAGGTCAGACAATGTCTATGGACAGAGTAACACACACAAAATGCTGGAGGAACTCAGCAGGTCAGACAATGTCTATGGACAGACTAACAGACACAAAATGCTGGAGGAACTCAGCAGGTCAGACAGTGTCTATGGACAGAGTAACACACATAAAATGCTGGTGGAACTCAGCACGTCAGGCATTTTCTATGGTCAGAGTAACACACACAAAATGCTGGAGGATATCAGCAGGTCAGACAGTACCTATGGACAGAGTAACACACACAAAATGCTGGAGGAACTCAGCCGGGCCCGCAGTGTCTATGGACAGAGTAACTCACACAAAATGCTAGAGGTCCTCAGCAGGTCAGACAGTGTCTATGTACAGAGTAACACTCATAAAATGCGGGAGGAACTCAGGAGGTCAGACAGTGTCTATGGACAGAGTAACACACACAAAATGCTACAGGTACTCAGCAGCTGAGACAGTGTCTATGGTCAGAGTAACACACACAAAATGCTGGAGGAACTCAGCAGGTCCCGCAGTGTCTATGGACAGGGTAACTCACTCAAAATGCTGGAAGAACACAGCAGGTCAGACAGTGTCTAGGGTCAGAGTAACACACACAAAATGCTGGATGAACTCAGCAACTCAGAAAGTGTCTATGGTCAGAGTAACACACACAAAATGCTGCAGGAACTCAGCAGGTCGGACAGTGTCTATGGTCAGAGTAACACACACAAAATGCTGGAGGAACTCAGCTGGTAAGACAGTGTCTATGGTCAGAGTAACACACACAAAATGCTGGAGGAACTGAGAAGGTCAGACAGTATCGATGGACAGAGTAACACACAAAATGCTTAGGAACTCAGCAGATCAGATCGTCTCTATGGACAGAGTAACACACACAAAATGCCGGAGGAACTCAGCAGGTCAGACAGTGTCCTTGGACAGAGTAACACAATGAAAATGCTCGAGGAACTCAGCAGGTCAGACAGAGTCTATGCTCAGAGTAACACACACAAAATGCTCTAGGAACTCAGCAGGTCCCGCTGTGTCTATGAACAGAGTAACTCACACAAAATGCTGGAGGAACTCAGCAGGTCAGACAGTGTCTATGGTCAGAGTAAAACACACAAAATGCTGGAGGAACTCAGTAAGTCAGCCAGTGTCTATGGACAGAGTAACACACACAAAATGCTACAGGTACTCAGCAGGTGAGACAGTGTCTATGGTCAGAGTAACACACACAAAATGCCGGAGGAACTCAGCAGGTCAGACAGTGTCAACGGTCAGAGTAAAACACACAAAGTACTGGAGGAACTCAGCAGGTCAGTCAGAGTCTATGGTCAGAGTAACACACAGAAAATGCTACAGGAACTCAGCAGGTCAGACAGTGTCTATGGTCACACACAAAATGCTGGAGTAACACAGCAGGTCAGACAGTGTCTATGGTCAGAGTAACACACACAAAATGCTGGTGGAGCACAGCAGGTCCCGCAGTGTCTATGGACAGAGTAACACACGCAAAATGCTGGAGGAACTCAGCAGGTTAGACAGTGTCTATGGTCTGAGTAAAACACACAAAATGCTGGAGGAACTCAGGAGGTCAGACGGTGTCTATGGACAGAGTAACACAAACAAAATGCTCGAGGAACTCAGCAGGTCAGACAGAGTCTATGCTCAGAGTAACACACACAAAATGCTGGAAGAACACAGCAGGTCAGGCAGTGTCTATGGACAGAGTAACTCACGCAAAATGCTGGAAGAACTCAGCAGGTTAGACAGTGTCTATGGTCTGAGTAAAACAGACAAAATGCTGGAGGAACTCAGGAGGTCAGACAGTGTCTATGGACAGAGTAACAGACACAAAATGCTACAGGTACTCAGCAGCTGAGACATTGTCTATGGTCAGAGTAACACACAGAAAATGCTGGAAGAACTCAGCAGGTCAGATAGTGTCTATGGTCAGAGTAACACACAAAATGCTGGAGGAACTCAGCAGGTCAGACAGTGTCTATGGTCAGAGTAAAACACACAAAATGCTGGAGGAACTCAGGAGGTCAGACAGTGTCTATGGACAGAGTAACTCACACAAAATGCCGGAGGAACTCAGCAGATCAGACAGTGTCTATGGTCAGCGTAACACACACAAAGTACTGCAACAACTCAGCAGGTCAGTCAGAGTCTATGGTCAGAGTAACACACAGAAAATGCTGCAGGAACTCAGCAGGTCGGACAGTGTCTATGGTCAGAGTAACACACACAAAATGCTGGAGGAAACAGCAGGTCAGGCAGTATCGATGGACAGAGTAACACACAAAATGCTTAGGAACTCAGCAGGTCAGATCGTGTCTATGGACAGAGTAACACACACAAAATGCCGGAGGAACTCAGCAGGTCAGACAGTGTCCTTGGACAGAGTAACACAATCAAAATGCTCGAGGAACTCAGCAGGTCAGACAGAGTCTATGCTCAGAGTAACACACACAAAATGCTCTAGGAACTCAGCAGGTCCCGCTGTGTCTATGAACAGCGTAACTCACACAAAATGCTGGAGGAACTCAGCAGGTCAGACAGTGTCTATGGTCAGAGTAAAACACACAAAATGCTGGAGGAACTCAGTAAGTCAGCCAGTGTCTATGGACAGAGTAACACACACAAAATGCGACAGGTACTCAGCAGGTGAGACAGTGTCTATGGTCAAAGTAACACACACAAAATGCTGGTGGAACTCAGCAGGTCCCGCAGTGTCTATGGACAGTGTAACTCACACAAAATGCCGGAGGAACTTAGCAGGTCAGACAGTGTCTACGGTCAGAGTAAAACACACAAATTACTGCAGGAACTCAGCAGGTCAGTCAGAGTCTATGGTCAGAGTAACACACACAAAATGCTGGAGTAACACAGCAGGTCAGACAGTGTCTATGGTCAGAGTAACACACACAAAATGCTGGAGGAAACAGCAGGTCAGGCAGTATCGATGGATAGAGTAACACAGAAAATGCTTAGGAACTCAGCAGGTCAGATCGTGTCTATGGACAGAGTAACACACAGAAAATGCCGGAGGAACTCAGCAGGTCAGACAGAGTCTATGCTCAGAGCAACACACACAAAATGCTGGAAGAGCACAGCAGGTCCCGCAGTGTCTATGGACAGAGTAACTCACGCAAAATGCTGGAGGAACTCAGCAGGTTAGACAGTGTCTATGGTCTGAGTAAAACACACAAAATGCTCGAGGAACTCAGGAGGTCAGACAGTGTCTATGGACAGAGTAACAGACACAAAATGCTACAGGTACTCAGCAGGTGAGACATTGTCTATGGTCAGAGTAACACACACAAAATGCTGGAGGAACTCAGCAGGTCAGATAGTGTCTATGGTCAGAGTAACACACAAAATGCTGGAGGAACTCAGCAGGTCAGACAGTGTCTATGGTCAGAGTAAAACACACAAAATGCTGGAGGAACTCAGCAGGTCAGACAGTGTCTATGTACCGAGGAACACACACAAAAAGCTGGAGGATCTCAGCAGGTCAGACAGTGTCTATGGTCAGAGTAACACACAGAAAATGCTGGAGGAACTCAGCAGGTCAGACAGTGTCTATGGTCAGAGTAACACACAGAAAATGCTGGAGGAACTCAGCAGGTCAGACAGTGTCTATGGTCAGAGTAACTCACACAAAATGCTGGAGGAACTCAGCAGGTCGGACAGTGTCTATGTTCAGAGTAACTCACACAGAAAATGCTGGAGGAACTCAGCAGGTCAGACAGTGTCTATGGTCAGAGTAACACACACAAAATGCTGGAGGAACTCAGCAGGTCAGACAGTGTCTATGGTCAGAGTAACACACACAGAATGCTGGAGGAACTCAGCAGGTCGGACAGTGTCTATGTTCAGAGTAACACACACAAAATGCTGGAGGAACTCAGCAGGTCAGACAGTGTCTATGGTCAGAGTAACACACACAAAATGCTGGAGGATCTCAGCCGGTCAGACAGTGTCGATGGACAGAGTAACACACAGAAAATGCTGGAGGCACTCAGCAGGTCCCGCAGTGTATATGGACAGAGCAACACACAGAAAATGCTGGAGGAACTCAGCAGGTCAGACAGAGTCTATGCTCAGAGTAACACACACAAAATGCTGGAAGAACACAGCAGGTCCCGCAGTGTCTATGGACAGAGTAACACACACAAAATGCTGGAAGAACACAGCAGGTCAGGCAGTGTCTATGGACAGAGTAACTCACGCAAAATGCTGGAGGATCTCAGCAGGTTAGACAGTGTCTATGGTCTGAGTAAAACACACAACATGCTGGAGGAACTCAGGAGGTCAGACAGTGTCTATGGACAGAGTAACACAATCAAAATGCTGGAGGAACTCAGCAGGTCAGATAGTGTCTATGGTCAGAGTAACACACAAAATGATGGAGGAACTCAGCAGGTCAGATAGTGTCTATGGTCAGAGTAACACACAAAATGATGGAGGAACTCAGCAGGTCAGATAGTGTCTATGGTCAGAGTAACACACAAAATGATGGAGGAATTCAGCAGGTCAGACAGTGTCCATGGTCAGAGTAAAACACACAAAATGCTGGAGGAATTCAGCAGGTCAGACAGTTTCTATGTACCGAGGAACACACACAAAAAGCTGGAGGATCTCAGCAGGTCAGACAGTGTCTATGGTCAGAGTAAAACACACAAAATGCTGGAGGAACTCAGGAGGTCAGACAATGTCTATGGACAGAGTAACACACACAAAATGCTGGAGGAACTCAGCAGGTCAGACAATGTCTATGGACAGACTAACAGACACAAAATGCTGGAGGAACTCAGCAGGTCAGACAGTGTCTATGGACAGAGTAACACACATAAAATGCTGGTGGAACTCAGCACGTCTGGCATTTTCTATGGTCAGAGTAACACACACAAAATGCTGGAGGATCTCAGCAGGTCAGACAGTACCTATGGACAGAGTAACACACACAAAATGCTGGAGGAACTCAGCCGGGCCCGCAGTGTCTATGGACAGAGTAACTCACACAAAATGTAGAGGTCCTCAGCAGGTTAGACAGTGTGTGTGGACAGAGTAACACTCATAAAATGCGGGAGGAACTCAGGAGGTCAGACAGTGTCTATGGACAGAGTAACACACACAAAATGCTACAGGTACTCAGCAGCTGAGACAGTGTCTATGGTCAGAGTAACACACACAAAATGCTGGAGGAACTCAGCAGGTCCCGCAGTGTCTATGGACAGGGTAACTGACACAAAATGCTGGAGGAACTCAGCAGGTCAGACAGTGTCTATGGTCAGAGTAACACACAGATAATGCTGGAGGAACTCAGCAGATCAGACAGTGTCTATGGTCAGAGCAACACACAGAAAATGCTGGAGGAACTCAGCAGGTCAGACAGTGTCTATGGTCAGAGTAACTCACACAAAATGCTGGAGGAACTCAGCAGGTCGGATAGTGTCTATGTTCAGAGTAACTCACACAGAAAATGCTGGAGGAACTCAGCAGGTCAGACAGTGTCTATGGTCAGAGTAACACACACAAAATGCTGGAGGAACTCAGCAGGTCAGACTGTCTAAGGTCAGAGTAACACACACAAAATGCTGGAGGAACTCAGCAGGTCGGACAGTGTCTATGTTCAGAGTAACACACACAAAATGCTGAAGGAACTCAGCAGGTCAGACAGTGTCTATGGTCAGAGTAACACACACAAAATGCTGGAGGATCTCAGCCGGTCAGACAGTGTCGATGGACAGAGTAACACACACAAAATGCTGGAGGATCTCAGCAGGTTAGACAGTGTCTATGGACAGAGTAACACAATCAAAATGCTCGAGGAACTCAGCAGGTCAGACAGAGTCTATGCTCAGAGTAACACACACAAAATGCTGGAAGAACACAGCAGGTCCCGCAGTGTCTATGGACAGAGTAACTCACGCAAAATGCTGGAGGAACTCAGCAGGTTAGACAGTGTCTATGGTCTGAGTAAAACACACAAAATGCTACAGGTACTCAGCAGGAGAGACATTGTCTATGGTCAGAGTAACACACACAAAATGCTGGAGGATCTCAGCCGGTCAGACAGTGTCGATGGACAGAGTAACACACACAAAATGCTGGAGGATCTCAGCAGGTTAGACAGTGTCTATGGTCTGAGTAAAACACACAAAATGCTGGAGGAACTCAGGAGGTCAGACAGTGTCTATGGACAGAGTAACACACACAAAATGCTGGAGGAACTCAGCAGGTCAGACAGTGTCTATGGTCTGAGTAAAACACACAAAATGCTGGAGGAACTCAGGAGGTCAGGCAGTGTCTATGGACAGAGTAACACACACAAAATGCTGGAGGAACTCAGCAGGTCAGACAGTGTCTATGGACAGAGTAACACAATCAAAATGCTCGAGGAACTCAGCAGGTCAGACAGAGTCTATGCTCAGAGTAACACACACAAAATGCTGGAAGAACACAGCAGGTCCCGCAGTGTCTATGGACAGAGTAACTCACGCAAAATGCTGGAGGAACTCAGCAGGTTAGACAGTGTCTATGGTCTGAGTAAAACACACAAAATGCTACAGGTACTCAGCAGGAGAGACATTGTCTATGGTCAGAGTAACACACACAAAATGCTGGAGGAACTCAGCAGGTCAGATAGTGTCTATGGTCAGAGTAACACACAAAATGATGGAGGAACTCAGCAGTTCAGACAGTGTCTATGGTCAGAGGAAAACACACAAAATGCTGGAGTAACTCAGGAGGTCAGACAGTGTCTATGGACAGAGTAACTCACACAAAATGCTGGAGGAACTCAGCAGGTCAGACAGTGTCTATGGACAGAGTAACACACACAAAATGCTGGAGGAACTCAGGAGGTCAGGCAGTGTCTATGGACAGAGGTACACACACAAAATTCTGGAGGAACACAGCAGGTCCCGCAGTGTCTATGTACAGAGTAACTCACACAAAATGCTGGAGGAACTCAGCACGTCAGACAGTGTCTATGTACCGAGGAACACACACAAAAAGCTGGAGGATCACAGCAGGTCAGACAGTGTCTCCGGTCAGAGTAACACACACAAAATGCTGGAGGAATTCCGCAGGTCAGACAGTGTCTATGTACCGAGGAACACACACAAAAAGCTGGAGGATCACAGCAGGTCAGACAGTGTCTATGGTCAGAGTAACTCACAGAAAATGTTGGAGGATCTCAGCAGGTCAGACAGTGTCTATGGTCAGAGTAACACACAGAAAATGCTGGAGGAACTCAGCTGGTCAGACAGAGTCTATGCTCAGAGTAACACACACAAAATGCTGGAAGAACACAGCAGGTCCCGCAGTGTCTATGGACAGAGTAACTCACGCAAAATGCTGGAGGATCTCAGCAGGTTAGACAGTGTCTATGGTCTGAGTAAAACACACAAAATGCTGGAGGAACTCAGGAGGTCAGACAGTGTCTATGGACAGAGTAACACAATCAAAATGCTCGAGGAACTCAGCCGGTCAGACAGAGTCTATGCTCAGAGTAACACACACAAAATGCTGGAAGAACACAGCAGGTCCCGCAGTGTCAATGGACAGAGTAACTCACGCAAAATGCTGGAGGAACTCAGCAGATGAGACATTGTCTATGGTCAGAGTAACCCACACAAAATGCTGGAGGAACTCAGCAGGTCAGATAGTGTCTATGGTCAGAGTAACACACAAAATGATGGAGGAACTCAGCAGGTCAGATAGTGTCTATGGTCAGAGTAACACACAAAATGATGGAGGAACTCAGCAGGTCAGATAGTGTCTATGGTCAGAGTAACACACAAAATGATGGAGGAATTCAGCAGGTCAGACAGTGTCCATGGTCAGAGTAAAACACACAAAATGCTGGAGGAATTCAGCAGGTCAGACAGTTTCTATGTACCGAGGAACACACACAAAAAGCTGGAGGATCTCAGCAGGTCAGACAGTGTCTATGGTCAGAGTAAAACACACAAAATGCTGGAGGAACTCAGGAGGTCAGACAATGTCTATGGACAGAGTAACACACACAAAATGCTGGAGGAACTCAGCAGGTCAGACAATGTCTATGGACAGACTAACAGACACAAAATGCTGGAGGAACTCAGCAGGTCAGACAGTGTCTATGGACAGAGTAACACACATAAAATGCTGGTGGAACTCAGCACGTCTGGCATTTTCTATGGTCAGAGTAACACACACAAAATGCTGGAGGATCTCAGCAGGTCAGACAGTACCTATGGACAGAGTAACACACACAAAATGCTGGAGGAACTCAGCCGGGCCCGCAGTGTCTATGGACAGAGTAACTCACACAAAATGTAGAGGTCCTCAGCAGGTTAGACAGTGTGTGTGGACAGAGTAACACTCATAAAATGCGGGAGGAACTCAGGAGGTCAGACAGTGTCTATGGACAGAGTAACACACACAAAATGCTACAGGTACTCAGCAGCTGAGACAGTGTCTATGGTCAGAGTAACACACACAAAATGCTGGAGGAACTCAGCAGGTCCCGCAGTGTCTATGGACAGGGTAACTGACACAAAATGCTGGAGGAACTCAGCAGGTCAGACAGTGTCTATGGTCAGAGTAACACACAGATAATGCTGGAGGAACTCAGCAGATCAGACAGTGTCTATGGTCAGAGCAACACACAGAAAATGCTGGAGGAACTCAGCAGGTCAGACAGTGTCTATGGTCAGAGTAACTCACACAAAATGCTGGAGGAACTCAGCAGGTCGGATAGTGTCTATGTTCAGAGTAACTCACACAGAAAATGCTGGAGGAACTCAGCAGGTCAGACAGTGTCTATGGTCAGAGTAACACACACAAAATGCTGGAGGAACTCAGCAGGTCAGACTGTCTAAGGTCAGAGTAACACACACAAAATGCTGGAGGAACTCAGCAGGTCGGACAGTGTCTATGTTCAGAGTAACACACACAAAATGCTGAAGGAACTCAGCAGGTCAGACAGTGTCTATGGTCAGAGTAACACACACAAAATGCTGGAGGATCTCAGCCGGTCAGACAGTGTCGATGGACAGAGTAACACACACAAAATGCTGGAGGATCTCAGCAGGTTAGACAGTGTCTATGGTCTGAGTAAAACACACAAAATGCTGGAGGAACTCAGGAGTTCAGACAGTGTCTATGGACAGAGTAACACAATCAAAATGCTCGAGGAACTCAGCAGGTCAGACAGAGTCTATGCTCAGAGTAACACACACAAAATGCTGGAAGAACACAGCAGGTCCCGCAGTGTCTATGGACAGAGTAACTCACGCAAAATGCTGGAGGAACTCAGCAGGTTAGACAGTGTCTATGGTCTGAGTAAAACACACAAAATGCTACAGGTACTCAGCAGGAGAGACATTGTCTATGGTCAGAGTAACACACACAAAATGCTGGAGGATCTCAGCCGGTCAGACAGTGTCGATGGACAGAGTAACACACACAAAATGCTGGAGGATCTCAGCAGGTTAGACAGTGTCTATGGTCTGAGTAAAACACACAAAATGCTGGAGGAACTCAGGAGGTCAGACAGTGTCTATGGACAGAGTAACACACACAAAATGCTGGAGGAACTCAGCAGGTCAGACAGTGTCTATGGTCTGAGTAAAACACACAAAATGCTGGAGGAACTCAGGAGGTCAGGCAGTGTCTATGGACAGAGTAACACACACAAAATGCTGGAGGAACTCAGCAGGTCAGACAGTGTCTATGGACAGAGTAACACAATCAAAATGCTCGAGGAACTCAGCAGGTCAGACAGAGTCTATGCTCAGAGTAACACACACAAAATGCTGGAAGAACACAGCAGGTCCCGCAGTGTCTATGGACAGAGTAACTCACGCAAAATGCTGGAGGAACTCAGCAGGTTAGACAGTGTCTATGGTCTGAGTAAAACACACAAAATGCTACAGGTACTCAGCAGGAGAGACATTGTCTATGGTCAGAGTAACACACACAAAATGCTGGAGGAACTCAGCAGGTCAGATAGTGTCTATGGTCAGAGTAACACACAAAATGATGGAGGAACTCAGCAGTTCAGACAGTGTCTATGGTCAGAGGAAAACACACAAAATGCTGGAGTAACTCAGGAGGTCAGACAGTGTCTATGGACAGAGTAACTCACACAAAATGCTGGAGGAACTCAGCAGGTCAGACAGTGTCTATGGACAGAGTAACACACACAAAATGCTGGAGGAACTCAGGAGGTCAGGCAGTGTCTATGGACAGAGGTACACACACAAAATTCTGGAGGAACACAGCAGGTCCCGCAGTGTCTATGTACAGAGTAACTCACACAAAATGCTGGAGGAACTCAGCACGTCAGACAGTGTCTATGTACCGAGGAACACACACAAAAAGCTGGAGGATCACAGCAGGTCAGACAGTGTCTCCGGTCAGAGTAACACACACAAAATGCTGGAGGAATTCCGCAGGTCAGACAGTGTCTATGTACCGAGGAACACACACAAAAAGCTGGAGGATCACAGCAGGTCAGACAGTGTCTATGGTCAGAGTAACTCACAGAAAATGTTGGAGGATCTCAGCAGGTCAGACAGTGTCTATGGTCAGAGTAACACACAGAAAATGCTGGAGGAACTCAGCTGGTCAGACAGAGTCTATGCTCAGAGTAACACACACAAAATGCTGGAAGAACACAGCAGGTCCCGCAGTGTCTATGGACAGAGTAACTCACGCAAAATGCTGGAGGATCTCAGCAGGTTAGACAGTGTCTATGGTCTGAGTAAAACACACAAAATGCTGGAGGAACTCAGGAGGTCAGACAGTGTCTATGGACAGAGTAACACAATCAAAATGCTCGAGGAACTCAGCCGGTCAGACAGAGTCTATGCTCAGAGTAACACACACAAAATGCTGGAAGAACACAGCAGGTCCCGCAGTGTCAATGGACAGAGTAACTCACGCAAAATGCTGGAGGAACTCAGCAGATGAGACATTGTCTATGGTCAGAGTAACCCACACAAAATGCTGGAGGAACTCAGCAGGTCAGATAGTGTCTATGGTCAGAGTAACACACAAAATGATGGAGGAACTCAGCAGGTCAGACAGTGTCCATGGTCAGAGTAAAACACACAAAATGCTGGAGGAACTCAGGAGGTCAGACAGTGTCTATGGACAGAGTAACTCACACAAAATGCTGGAGGAACTCAGCAGGTCAGACAGTGTCTCCGGACAGAGTAACACACACAAAATGCTGTAGGAATTCAGCAGGTCAGACAGTTTCTATGTACCCAGGAACACACACAAAAAGCTGGAGGATCTCAGCAGGTCAGACAGTGTCTATGGTCAGAGTAAAACACACAAAATGCTGGAGGAACTCAGGAGGTCAGACAATGTCTATGGACAGAGTAACACACACAAAATGCTGGAGGAGCTCAGCAGGTCAGACAATGTCTATGGACAGACTAACAGACACAAAATGCTGCAGGAACTCAGCAGGTCAGACAGTGTCTATGGACAGAGTAACACACATAAAATGCTGGTGGAACTCAGCACGTCAGGCATTTTCTATGGTCAGAGTAACACACACAAAATGCTGGAGGATCTCAGCAGGTCAGACAGTACTTATGGACAGAGTAACACACACAAAATGCTGGAGGAACTCAGCCGGGCCCGCAGTGTCTATGGACAGAGTAACTCACACAAAATGCTGGAGGTCCTCAGCAGGTCAGACAGTGTCTATGTACAGAGTAACACTCATAAAATGCGGGAGGAACTCAGGAGGTCAGACAGTGTCTATGGACAGAGTAACACACACAAAATGCTACAGGTACTCAGCAGGTGAGACAGTGTCTATGGTCAGAGTAACACACACAAAATGCTGGAGGAACTCAGCAGGTCCCGCAGTGTCTATGGACAGGGTAACTGATACAAAATGCTGGAGGAACTCAGCAGGTCAGACAGTGTCTATGGTCAGAGTAACACACAGATAATGCTGGAGGAACTCAGCAGATCAGACAGTGTCTATGGTCAGAGCAACACACAGAAAATGCTGGAGGAACTCAGCAGGTCAGACAGTGTCTATGGTCAGAGTAACTCACACAAAATGCTGGAGGAACTCAGCAGGTCGGATAGTGTCTATGTTCAGAGTAACTCACACAGAAAATGCTGGAGGAACTCAGCAGGTCAGTCAGTGTCTATGGTCAGAGTAACACACACAAAATGCTGGAGTAACTCAGCAGGTCGGACAGTGTCTATGTTCAGAGTAACACACACAAAATGCTGGAGGAACTCAGCAGGTCAGACAGTGTCTATGGTCAGAGTAACACACACAAAATGCTGGAGGATCTCAGCCGGTCAGACAGTGTCGATGGACAGAGTAACACACAGAAAATGCTGGAGGATCTCAGCAGGTTAGACAGTGTCTATGGTCTGAGTAAAACACACAAAATGCTGGAGGAACTCAGGAGGTCAGACAGTGTCTATGGACAGAGTAACACAATCAAAATGCTCGAGGAACTCAGCAGGTCAGACAGAGTCTATGCTCAGAGTAACACACACAAAATGCTGGAAGAACACAGCAGGTCCCGCAGTGTCTATGGACAGAGTAACTCACGCAAAATGCTGGAGGAACTCAGCAGGTTAGACAGTGTCTATGGTCTGAGTAAAACACACAAAATGCTACAGGTACTCAGCAGGAGAGACATTGTCTATGGTCAGAGTAACACACACAAAATGCTGGAGGATCTCAGCCGGTCAGACAGTGTCGATGGACAGAGTAACACACAGAAAATGCTGGAGGATCTCAGCAGGTTAGACAGTGTCTATGGTCTGAGTAAAACACACAAAATGCAGGAGGAACTCAGGAGGTCAGACAGTGTCTATGGACAGAGTAACACAATCAAAATGCTCGAGGAACTCAGCAGGTCAGACAGAGTCTATGCTCAGAGTAACACACACAAAATGCTGGAAGAACACAGCAGGTCCCGCAGTGTCTATGGACAGAGTAACTCACGCAAAATGCTGGAGGAACTCAGCAGGTTAGACAGTGTCTATGGTCTGAGTAAAACACACAAAATGCTACAGGTACTCAGCAGGAGAGACATTGTCTATGGTCAGAGTAACACACACAAAATGCTGGAGGAACTCAGCAGGTCAGATAGTGTCTATGGTCAGAGTAACACACAAAATGATGGAGGAACTCAGCAGTTCAGACAGTGTCTATGGTCAGAGTAAAACACACAAAATGCTGGAGTAACTCAGGAGGTCAGACAGTGTCTATGGACAGAGTAACTCACACAAAATGCTGGAGGAACTCAGCAGGTCAGACAGTGTCTATGGACAGAGTAACACACACAAAATGCTGGAGGAACTCAGGAGGTCAGGCAGTGTCTATGGACAGAGGTACACACACAAAATTCTGGAGGAACACAGCAGGTCCCGCAGTGTCTATGTACAGAGTAACTCACACAAAATGCTGGAGGAACTCAGCACGTCAGACAGTGTCTATGTACCGAGGAACACACACAAAGAGCTGGAGGATCACAGCAGGTCAGACAGTGTCTCCGGTCAGAGTAACACACACAAAATGCTGGAGGAATTCAGCAGGTCAGACAGTGTCTATGTACCGAGGAACACACACAAAAAGCTGGAGGGTCACAGCAGGTCAGACAGTGTCTATGGTCAGAGTAACTCACAGAAAATGCTGGAGGAACTCAGCAGGTCAGACAGTGTCTATTGTCAGAGTAACACACACAAAATGCTGGAGGAACTCAGCAGGTCAGACAGTGTCTATGGTCAGAGTAACACACACAAAATGCTGGAGGAACTCAGCATGTCGGACAGTGTATATGGACAGAGTAACACACAGAAAATGCTGGAGGAACTCAGCAGGATAGACAGTGTCTATGGTCAGAGTAACTCACACAATATGCTGGAGGATCTCAGCAGGTCGGACAGTGTCTATGTTCAGAGTAACACACACAAAATGCTGGAGGAACTCAGCAGGTCAGACAGTGTCTATGGTCAGAGTAATACACAGAAAATGCTACAGGAACTCAGCAGGTCAGACAGTGTCTATGGACAGAGTAACACACACAAAATGCTGGAGGAACTCAGCAGGTCAGACAGAGTATATGGACAGAGTAACTCACACAAAATGCTGGAGGAACTCAGCATGTCAGACAGTGTCTATGGACAGAGTAACACACACAAAATGCTGGAGGAACTCAGCAGGTCAGACAATGTCTATGGACAGACTAACAGACACAAAATGCTGGAGGAACTCAGCAGGTCCGACAGTGTCTATGGACAGAGTAACACACATAAAATGCTGGTGGAACTCAGCACGTCAGGCATTTTCTATGGTCAGAGTAACACACACAAAATGCTGGAGGATCTCAGCAGGACAGACAGTACCCATGGACAGAGTAACACACACAAAATGCTGGAGGAACTCAGCCGGGCCCGCAGTGTCTATGGACAGAGTAACTCACACAAAATGCTGGAGGTCCTCAGCAGGTCAGGCAGTGTCTATTGACAGACTAGCCACCTGGCTTCACCCATCACCTGTCTGCTGGCCGCTTTCCCTTCCTCCTTCCTCCTTCCTCCTTCCTCTATTCCCCACTCTCACCTGCCTATCACTTCCCCCTGGGTCCCTTCCTCCTTCCTTTTCTCCTATAATAACATACTACATTTTTAAAATGTTTGCCATCTTACTGGCAACTATTGTAAATATAAAGAATGTAGATAGATACATTTCCCCATTGATATTATGTAAAAAGAAGTAACAGAGATGTATACAATGGTTTCTACTTTCTAACCTGACACTTTCTGACCTGCCGAGTACTTCCGATTTTACTTTTTGATTTTAAGATGTTTAACCTCTGTTTTGTGTGAATTTCACTTCATTATCTATGCCCAGCAACTAGAATCAGAATCAGGTTTAATATCACTGGTATATGTCATGAGATTTGTAACCTTGCAGCAGTAGTAAATTGCATCACATTTTTAAAAACTACAGATTGCAATAAGAAATACATATTTTAAAGATAAGTCGTGTAAAAATAGTGGAGTTAGAGTCATTAAAAAATACAACACAGAAACAGGCCCTTTGGCACCTCTAGTCTATGCTAAAGCATTTAAACTGCCTCCTCCCACTGACCTGCACCAAGACCATCGCCCTCCATAGCCCTCCCATTTACGTACCTATCCAAACATCGCACAGGTCAAAGGCAGTAGGTAGTTTAAATGGGCTGAAGGGCTTGTTTCCGTGCTCTCCTTCTCCATAGCTCTCTCACACACCTATATCTTGTTGTAATTAATTGTTTTTTTTATTTCACCATACTGCTGTCACAGAACAATAAATTTCATGACAGCTGTCAGTGACAATAAGCCTGATTTTAATTCTGATTTTGATTCTCTGGGTTCAAGGGGTCAAATATTTAGGATCTCAGATTGCATTTACTATTACGTGCACTCGAGTATGGAGAGGTGTAGGTACATTGAAAAAATGTGTTTGCAGCAACATCACAGGCCTGTGACGTGAATTCCCTCGTACTGTCTCAGTGCAATGGTCTGTGTGGACTGCACCCTGGCGCTCGCAAACCAATTTCAGGCATACACCAGTACACTGGGAGTATGGACTGTACCTTGACCACACCCGGAGTATTGTGCTCAGTTCTGGTCACCTCATTATAGGAAGGATGTGGAAGCTCTAGAGAGGGTGCCCAGGAGATTTACCAGAATGTAGCCTGGATTAGAAAGCATGTCTTATGAGGAGAGGTCTGGAGAAATGTTTCATTTGGCAGTATACACGTATATAGTTCATTGACAATGAATGGTTTGACTTCTCCTTGGAGCAAGGGTGGATAAGAGGTGACTTGATAGAGGTGTACAAGACAAGAAGCATTGATTCTGGACAGCCAGGGCAGAAAGAGCTAATACCAGGTGTTTGGAAATTTCAGGTGTTTGGAGGAAAGTATGGGAGGGGCTGTCATATCCAAGTTTTTCCTTTCTCTCATTGAGAGTGGTGGGTGTGTGGAACACCCTGCCGGGGTTGGCGGTAGAGACAGTTACAGTGTCTGTAAGAAGTATTCCCCCCATCCTCCCTCCCCTGCCCGGAAGTTCTCATGTTTTATTGTTTTACCACATTGAATCACAGTGAATTTAATTTGGCTTTTCTGAAACTGATCAAGAGAAAAAGACTTCCCGTGTCAAAGTGAAAACAGATCTCTACAAAGTGATCTAAACATAAAATGCAAAATAGTTGATTGCATAGGTATTCACCCCTTTTAATATGACACACCAAATCATCACTGGTGCAGCCAAATTGGTTTTAGAAATCATATAGTTAGTTAAACAGAGATCACTGAGTGCAGTCAAGATTTTTCAATTGATTGTAGTAATAATACACCTGTATCTGGAAGGTCCAACTGCTGGTGAGTCAATATCCTGACTAAAACTACACCATGAAGACAAAAGAACACTCCAAGCAAATCTGTGAAAAGGTTATTGAAAAGCACAAGTCAGGAGATGGATACAAGAAAATTTCCGAGTCACTAAATGTCTCTTGGAGTACAGTTAAGTCAATCATCCAGAAATGGAAAGAATATGGCACAGCTGTAAATCTACCTAGAGCAGGCCGTCCTCAAAAACTGAGTGACCGTGCAAGAAGGGGACTCATCAGGGAGGCCACCAAGAGACCTGTGACAACTCTGGAGGAGTTACAAGCTTCAGTGGCTGAGATGGGAGAGACGGCACAAACAACAACTGTTGCCCGGGAGCTTCACCGGTCACAGCTTTATGGGAGAGTGGCAAAGAGAAAGCCACTGTTGATAAAACACTCACATGAAATCT
This sequence comes from Hypanus sabinus, assembly GCF_030144855.1. Taxonomy (NCBI): domain Eukaryota; kingdom Metazoa; phylum Chordata; class Chondrichthyes; order Myliobatiformes; family Dasyatidae; genus Hypanus; species Hypanus sabinus. The sequence goes on from NC_082716.1 coordinate 111,207,916, forward strand.
CAGCCTGAGTTTAACAAAAGGCATATAGGAAACACTGAAGTCAGGTGGAAAAAGGTTTTATAGTCTGATGAAACCAAAATTGAGCCTTTTGGCCATCAGACTAAACGCTATGTCTGGCATAAACCAAACACTGCACATCATCAAACACACACCATCCCTACCGTGAATCATGGTGCTGGCTGCATCATAAAGCAGCGCATTACAGGCCATTCAGCCCACACTGCTGTGCAAACCAAATAGAGAGCAAATCGAAAACTCCCAATCTCTCCCACACCAAGTCCATACCTCTCCATCTTCCTTACACCTAAACACCTCTTCAAACCCACTAATATATTTGCTTTTACTACCATACTAGACAGTGCATCCACCACTCACTGAGTAAAAAAAACCTACCCCTCACATCCCTCTTGAACTTACCCCCTCTCACCCTCAATGCACGCCCTCTGGTATTGGACATTTCTACCCTGGGAAACAGATACTCCCTGTCCACTCGGTCTGTGCCTCTCATAATCTTTTAAACCTCTTTCCGATCTCTCCTCCAGTGATGAGGTCCCAACCACCCACCCTCCAAGCCTTAGATTTATAAACCTTATGGTTTTTAAACCCCAAAGCATCAACTGCTTATCCCCCTCCACAAAACCAGAAGATGCAGGAGCAGATTTAGGCCAGTCAGCCCATCGAGTCTGCTCCACCATTCAGTCATGGCTGATCCATATCCTCCTCTGAGCCATTCTCCTGCCTTCTCCCGATAACCTTTGACACCCTGACTAAGAACCTATCAACCTCCACTTTAAATATACCCGATGACCTGGCCACAACATCCACCTGCGGCAATGAATTCCACAGATTCACCAGCCTCTGGTTAAAGAAATTCCTCCTCATCTCTGTTCTAAAGGTTTTAACCTTTCCAGCCTGACCTGCTGAGTTCCCCAGCATTTTGTGTGTGTTACTCTGACCATAGACACTGTCTGACCTGCTGAGTTCCTCCAGCATTTTGTGTGTGTTACTCTGTCCATAGACACTGTCTGACCTGCTGAGTTCCTCCAGCATTTTGTGTCTGTTACTCTGACCATAGACACTGTCGGACCTGCTGAGTTCCTCCAGCATTTTGTGTGTGTTACTCTGACCATAGACACTGTCTGATCTGCTGAGTTCCTCCAGCATTTTGTGTGTGTTACTCTGTCCACAGACACTGTCTGACCTGCTGAGTTCCTCCAGCATTTTGTGTGTGTGGGGGTGGTTTGAGGCTCCTGACTTGCTCTCGATAGCCCCGCTCCATCTGCCACCAGCCGACCCTCCCCATTCAGCAGAGGTGACAGGTTCTAGGTTAGTCAGGACATAAAGGTTACAGGGAGAAGGCAGGAGAATGGGGTTGAAGGGGATAGTAAATCAGTCATGATGGAATGGCAGAGAATGGCCTCATTCTGCTCATATGTCAAGTTCCTCCAGCAGTTTTTGTGTGTCACTCTTGGCTCCCTGCCTGGTGCATGTCTGAACTAATGTCCCTCATTCCTGGAAGACAAGAGATTACAGATTCTGCAATCAGTGGGTGGAACAGTTACATGGACAGCAGCGTTGAGCTCCTCCTGTGCTTTGTTTTCCCTTGTGCTCTTTCACTCTCAGTCTCACCCTCATGCTCTCTCTCTCATGTATACTTTCACCCCTCTCTCCCTCTCCCCCTCTCTCCTGCATGCGTGCTTTCACCCCTCCTCTCTTTCTTTCTCTGTCTGGTATAAATACTTCTGCTCACTCAAACATTTCCCTCTGTGTCTGGCATGCATATAATTCACCCCTTCCTCTCTCTCTCAAGTGTACTTTTGCTGCCCCAGCCCATCATTGTGGTAAATCTCTACCACACCCTCTCAAAACTCTTTGTATCTGTTCTAAACCATGGAGCTCAAAAGTGATCTTCTGTGCAACCCAGCAGTGTTCAACATTAGATTCTGTGGGTCGGGCAGCATCTGTTAATGGAAATGGATCGCTGACATTTCAAGTTGAGACCCTTCTTGACTCCCCTCTATCTTTTAGTCCAGATGAAGGGTTTTGCCCAGTAACGTTAACTGTCCATTTCCCCCACAGATGTTGCCTGATCCACTCTGCATTGCTCCAGGTGTCCAGCTTCTACATTCCCTTGTGTTTCCCCCCTCTTGCTCTCAGTTCAATGGTTTACAAAGCTGGAAAGCCTATCTGATCTTTCTCAGCCATTTTTAACAAACGGAGTCATTTTGTTCTTTTGGAATTACAGCCCCTAGTTTCTATCACCTCTAATTCTTCCCAAGAAGCCAACACTTCACATTTCTCAACTTCATCTGCCTCTCCACTCCATGCCACTGCCCCATCCATGTCATCGTCCTCACAAGGCAGGGCCGTCCACACCATTGCCCCATCCACATCTTCCTCTCATCCACACCATCATCCTGGCCAGTTCAATGCCTCACCCAGTTCCGCACCACCACCCTATCTTATCTCCCTGAAGTCAACTCCCTTCTTCACTCTCCACCACACCCACTGCCTCCAAGGAGGTAGAACTTCTCCCTGCCCCAGTAAAGCAGCCAACATAATCAAGGACCTCACCCACCCTGGGCATTCTCACTTTCTCCTCTCCCATTGGGTAGAAGACACAAAAGCCTGAAATCACATCTCACCAGGCTCTAGGACAGCCGTTGCCCCACTGTTATCAGACTCCTGAACGGTCCTCTTGTATGGTAAGCTGGACTCTTGCCCCATAATCTACCTCCTCTTGCCCCTTGTACCTTACTATGCACCTGCACTGCCCTCTCTCTGTGACTGCGACACTTTACTCTGCACTCTGCTATTGTTTCCCTGCTCTGCCACAACGCGCTGATGTGATGAAATCATCTGCAGGAATGCCACGCAAAATGTCCACTGTGTCTCCGTATCCATGATAACAATGAACACATTTACCAATTAATTTATCATTTACAAATGTGGGGAGAATGGAAAGGAAGACAGACCATTCACTCATTGCACCTACTCCACCATCCCTGACATCTTTACTTCACTTTATTGACACCAAACAATTGATACTAGAGCGTACCATCATCACAGTGATATTTGTTTCTGCGCTTAGTGCTCCCTGAAGTACAAATACAAATCGAAGTAAATATAATAAAAATTTAAATTATAAATCATAATTAGAAAATAGAAAAGGGAAAGTAAGGTAGTGTAAGTCAGGTCAGGATATTTGGAAGGTACGGCCCAGATCCGGGTCAGGATCCGTTCAGCAGTCTTATCACAGTTGGAAAGAAGCTGTTCCCAGATCTGGCCATATGAATCTTCAAGCTCCTGAACCTTCTCCCAGAGGGAAGAGGGACAAAAAGTGTGTTGGCTGGGTGGGTCATGTCCTTGATGATCCTGTCAGCATCTTCAAGGAGCGATGCCTCATTGAGGACCCCCCTCACCCAGGACATGCCCTCTTCTCATTGCTCCCATCAGGGAGGAGGTACAGGAGCCTGAAGACACACACTCAGTGATTCAGGAACAGCTTCTTCCTCTCTGCTGTCCGATTTCTGAATGGACACTGAACCCATGAACACCACCTCACTACTTTTTTTTTATTTCTAGTTTTGCACTACTGATTTCACATATATATATATTAGAATAAACTCCTTATAGGCAGCAGCGGGAATTGAACCCAGGTCACGGACATTCATATAATGTCTGAATGAGAGATGTAGGAATCATTACCCTAAGAAGCGACTTGATAGAGATGATAAGACACACAGCTGGAGTGGACTGTCTGAGACCTTTCCCCAGAGTGGAAATGGCTAACACAAGGGGCATAACTTGGAGGTGGCTGGAGGGAAGTATTGGGAGATGTCAAAGGCACCTCTTTCCACGCAGAGTGGTGGGAGCACAGAACACACTGCGGGGCTGGTGGTAGGTGTAGGGGCAATTCAGAAACTCTTAGATAGGCACATGGGTTGGGTTGATCTTGGAGTAGGTTAGTATTATGGGCTGAAGGGCAAGAACTGCCATGTAATGGTTGACGTTCAGAGGGTGATGGATCCCAGAGGAGCTGTGGGAGTTCATGCGCCCGACTAGCTATGACAGAGGTGGACAGAATCTTGGGTACTGAGGGTGGAAGGAGCGGGGTAACCGGGAAGGTGGCGCTGAATGATTCAGAATCGGGAGCAGGTCGAATGCCACCGGCACGTGTGTCGTGAGACGTTCACTTTGCGGCCGCAGTACGATGCAATGCAGGATAATAGAGAGAAAAATGAATTAAAGTATAAATATATACGACTATAAGATATAAGAGCACAATCAGGCCATTTGGCCCATCGAGCCTGCTCCGCCATTTCATCCTGGCTGATCCAATTTCCCTCTCAGCACCGATCTCCTGCTTTCCCCCCGTACCCCTTCATTCCCTGACCAATCAAGAATCTATCTGGTTGGTGGGTCATTGTCCAGTGACAGGGCGATGGTTGAATCGGGGGATTGGTGAGTCTTTATAATTAAACTAACCAATATGATAAATCTTACAGCCCGGGAGTTCCATTCACCGCGTGATTTGAAAATCACTTTTAAAATAGATCATCAGAGTTACTTTTAAAGAAGTCCCACCAAACCGTTTACTCCGTGACCTGCCTTCTCCCGAGTTCCCCTCCTGCGATTGCCCTGAGGGGGGCAGCCTCCTGCTCACCTAAATGGAGGCATTTTGTACGTTCGGCCTAGCAGGGCCCTTCTTTAAGCTGCCACTGCATCGCTCCTCAACAGCCTCTGAACATAAAGGAGTCTGCGTGTTCCTCAACTTCTTCCCCCCTTTGAGGGAGTGAGGTTCGCGGACGAAGGTGCCGATCAGGAGAGATCCCCTCTCACCTTCGCTCAGCGACCCCCTCCCTCCTTCACCTCACCTTCGCCCCGCCATGTTTCCCGACCCCACTCCACCGAATCTCCTCACAGCCGCAGGACATGAGAACAGGACGAGACCGTTCGGCCCGTCGAATCTGCCCCCCCATTCCGTGATGCCTGATGTTTCCCCTCAACCCCCCCCCCATTTTCCTGCCTTTCCCCCCGTAACTTTTGACGCGCTCACGAATGAAGAACCTATCAACCTCCGCTTTAAATATACCCAATGACTGGCAATGAATTTACCCCCTCTGGCTAATTGAATCCCTCTTCATCTCTTTTGTAAAGAGACGTCCCTCTGGTCCGGGAATTTATCGTGTTTCAGGTGGACAATAAACGCGTCGGAATCGGAGTTGCTGACCTCAAGACTCCAGGATGGAGTTGCTCTTCGCTGCGGATCGGAATTGCCTGGTGCCGCCGAGATCCGCACTGACTCACCGACAACAACGGAGAGTCTGACAAACGCTTTTAATCGTCCTTTCGGGCAGAGTGGTTCTCGATGCTGCCCACTTTCGCCCGACCTTTGCGCGAAAATCTATTGTTTCCGGTCATGTCCTTATATTTCACAACGATCCCGTTCTCGGTTTACAAAAAAGAAAGGTGTCTGTTTGCATTTCAAGTGTCTACCCTCCCGTTCCTCGCAATCAACAAAGTGAAATTGGCTCTCTATACGTGCTAGACTTGGTAAAACTAACTCGGCAATCACGCAAACACACTTTAAAGCGGCGACAAGCGACAGACAGAGTGTGACTTGCAATTTCCTGTCTGCATGGACCGCACCTCCCGGCTTTTCACCTGCACCAGACTTCTGAGCGCAGCAAAACTGATTTCATTGCAGAAATCAAACCCACTAATGGGCCTTCCTGTGAACGAAAGTTTTGCGCTTCCAGGTCGATGTATTATCAAAGTATGCACGTGTCGCTATTGTACAACCCCGAGATCGATTTTTGCAGGCATCCACATTACAGCAAATAAATACCACGGAATGAATGGAAAACATACAACGCTGCATCGCCGTCTGGTTTGCGGTGGAAGGGTTGCTGGCTCTTGTAGGTTGCGGAGAGTTGTAAAACCAGTCAGCTCCATCATGGGCACGAGCCTCCGTAGTGTCCAGGACATCCTCAAGGAGAAAGACAGCATCCATCATTAGTGACCCCCATCGCCCAGGACATGCCCTCTTCTCATTGTTACCAGCAGGGAGGGGGTGCCGGAGCCTGAAGACACACACTCAACGATTCAGGAACAGCTTCTTCCCCTCTAACATCAGGGAGGAGGTACAGGAGCCTGAAGACACACACTCAGCGATTCAGGAACAGCTTCTTCCCCTCTGCCATCAGGGAGGAGGTACAGGAGCCTGAAGACACACACTCAACGATTCAGGAACAGCTTCTTCCCCTCTGCCATCAGGGAGGAGGTACAGGAGCCTGAAGACACACACTCAACGATTCAGGAACAGCTTCTTCCCCTCTGCCATCAGGGAGGGGGTGCCGGAGCCTGAAGACACACACTCAACGATTCAGGACAGCTTCTTCCCTTCAGTCACCCGATTTCTGAATGGACATTGAACCCATCAACACTACCTCACTACTTTTTTTTATTATTTCTGGGGGTTTTTTTGCACTACGGATTTAATGTAACTATTTGACACACGTGAGTGCGTGTGCATTTCGCTAATTCACTGCTGCCCCCGAGTTACCAAATTTCGTGACGTATGCCGGTGACATTAAACCAGATCCTGAATCAAACAAGCAGCGTGCTAACTGTGCAAACATACAGAGAGGGACAAAGTAATAAGAACCAGGAATAGGAGTTGTCGAGTCCCGAGGTTGTGGAATCAGGTCAGAGTTGGGATGACTGAAGCTTGCTTACTCCTGAATAAAAAAATGAATACAACTTTCTCTAAACTTTCGAGTAACATAGTTCTCAGGGAACGAAAAAAAAAGGATACAAGTACCCTGTAATAAAAACTTCTAGAAATGCCCAGCGTGTCAAATTATTTAGAAACATAGAAAACCTACAGCACAATACAGGCCCTTCGGCCCGCAATGCTGTGCC